>NC_141022.1:2165000-2437500 GCF_052040795.2 Danio rerio
ATCCGGCTTTAAGAAAGGCCACTCAACTGAGACTGCCCTGCTCTCGGTCGTGGAGGATCTCAGACTGGCTAAAGCAGACTCTAAATCATCAGTACTCATTTTGCTGGACTTGTCAGCTGCTTTTGAAACGGTCAACCACCAGATCCTGCTATCTACGCTCGAGTCACTGGGCGTTGCGGGCACTGTTATACAATGGTTCAGATTTTACCTCTCTGACAGGTCATTCAGGGTGTCTTGGAGGGGAGAGGTGTCCAACCTACAGCATCTAAACACTGGGGTAACTCAAGGCTCTGTTCTTGGGCCACTTCTCTTCTCCATCTACACATCATCTCTAGGACCAGTCATCCAGAGACATGGATTCTCCTACCACTGCTATGCTGATGATACCCAGCTATACCTCTCTTTTCATCTTGATGATCCCTCGGTTCCAGCTCGCATCTCAGCCTGCCTGTTGGATCTTTCACTCTGGATGAAAGATCATCATCTTCAGCTGAACCTCGCAAAAACGGAAATGCTTGTAGTTTCTGCCAACCCGACTCTACACCATAACTTTTCAATCCAGATGGATGGGGCAACCATTACTGCATCCAAAATGGTGAAAAGCCTTGGAGTAACGATTGATGATCAACTAAACTTCTCTGACCACATCTCTAGAACTGCTCGATCGTGCAGATTCGCACTCTATAACATCAGAAAGATCCGACCCTTCTTATCTGAACATGCAGCTCAACTCCTTGTTCAAGCTCTTGTTCTCTCCAAACTTGATTACTGCAACTCTCTACTAGCCGGGCTTTCAGCTAACTCTATCAAACCTCTCCAGCTGCTCCAGAACGCAGCAGCACGAGTGGTCTTTAATGAAGCTAAAAGAGCACATGTCACTCCGCTGCTCATCCGTTTGCACTGGCTGCCAGTTGCTGCTTGCATCAAATTCAAAGCTCTGATGTTTGACTACAAAGCGACTTCTGGCTTCGCTCCTTTTTATCTGCTCTCACTTCTGCAGATGTATGTGCACTCCAGAAACTTGCGTTCTGTGAATGAACGTCGCCTCGTGGTTCCATCCCAAAGAGGGAAGAAATCACTTTCGCTCACGCTCAATCTGCCCAGTTGGTGGAATGAACTCCCTAACTGCATCAGAACAGCAGAGTCACTCGCTATTTTCAAGAAACGACTAAAAACTCAACTATTTAGTCTCCACTACACTTCCTAATCTGCAATTGCCTCTCTGAATATCACACTAACTGTACCAAAAAAAAAAATTACTAATACTTTTCCTTTTAACTTATTTATTTCACAATATCACAGAACCTGCGGGAATGCTGTAAATCTAATCTCGTGACCAGACCATACCAGTCAACACTGGTAACAAGTGTTTTATGCGTAAATGAAATGAAAGCACAGAATAAATTCAAGTTTAAGAGAGAGAGGCGGCCCCTGGTGGTTTGGCGGTATGGGTTATGCATAGGGAGGATTGGCTCTTTAATGTTAATCGCCACCCTTTGATGGAAAACACAGGAGAAATACCAGAAAATACCTTTATGGGATGATGGCGAGATAGAATTGTAAAATACGGGAGATACTTGGGACAAACAGGAGGGTTGACAGGTATGTACCAGACACAGGTATTAAAGTATTAGTTCAACTAAAGATAAACCTCATCCCCTTGCCATCCAACATCTTCAGTCAAAATTAATTTTTCAGAGGAAATATGCTTGGTAATAATTGTTTTTTATTTAATTAAAATGACCTAAAGTAACTTTGTAAGACTCCTTAAATCTAAAACACAAGCAAATAACAATGTCTTTTGTTTGTCATTTTTTTGACAGTGAAAGTGTTGAGTTATCGTTTCACCTCCACCAATTATTTTTGAGGAAACTTACATACTTTTGGGGAAACACACACAAATCCACTATATGGAGACAAATCCTGCATGTTTTGCTTATTTCTATTTCGACTGAAGAAATGGATCGGATGCAAGATGTACAAAAATTAAGGACATTTTGATTCTGCGATTGAATCAAGCCTTTAGGGCACAACGCAAAATGCCAATACCTTTCCAGACACAATTTTCTCATAGATCTGAATGGGCTGGTCTGCAAAGAATGGAGGATATCCAGCTGCCATTTCATATATGAGAACGCCGAGGGCCCACCAGTCCACAGCCTTGTTGTATCCCTAAATGTCAACAAAAAATAAGTCAAAGAATCAAGTAAAAGAAAAAAAAAGTGCGGCATGTCTGGAAATTTGGATTGTGGTAAAAAAATAAATAAATAAATAAATAAATGCTGACCTTGCTGAGGATGATCTCGGGCGCCAGATACTCCGGAGTTCCACATAATGTCCAGGTTCTGCCTTTTACTCTTTTCGCAAATCCAAAGTCTGTTACCTGCGTGAGGGGGACAATTGTTTAATACATTTATATTTATTGTATAATCTGTTCACTAGAAAATATTCAAAAATAGAGATCAAATGGCATGTTTTGTGTGCCATCTTTTGATGCGCTCATTGTACTGTTAAAAGCATGTTAGAGATGGGGGGTACATTTTAGTCACGACTCTATGGAACAAAATCAATGCCAAAAGTCTTGAATTAAAAAGCTTGTTGAATATCACAAACTGAAAACAATAATACACGTATTAACAAGTTCTTGCATTTTAATGAATTGAATTCCAGGGTTTGTATTTTTAGGTCCTGAAATTTAACATATCTGTTTATTTAAGCTGTGAATATTTCAACTAAAAATATTTCAAACACGTTTTCATACTTAAAAATTCAATAACTCATATTCAATTTTCAGATTTCACTTACAAAATATTCAAAACCTTTAAAAATGCGATGTATAATATTCAAAAGGTCATTTTCAGTTCATTTAATTTCAGTTCTAATATTCGCTTCCATAAATTCAGTGGATCAAATTCGACTGTTAAAATTCAACATTACATCCGGGAACTGCAGGAGAAGCAATAGATTGCAGAGTGAAGATCGCCAGCTGCTCTAGCTTTCACCAGCAGGTGGAGATGGAATAATGTAAGATTTTTAACCCAGTAAACAGGCGAGAAAAAGGCTAATAAAGGCAAAAAAGTAGCATTTAATTTTAATATCAATGCCCTGGACATTATAAATAATAAAAAGTATGAGTAAAATGAGTAAATGAGGGTTTAGTCATCTATATTTGCCCTTATGTAACGGAAGCCAGCTGGTGATTGCGTAAAGCTCACTCCTCGGATCCTGGGACAGACGTTGTTCTGCAATCTTATCGGAGCTTGTCTCCCATCGCTCCCTGCTCGGACCGGTGCGGTTACTTGCACATAAACCGTCTTTTGATGAATATGATGTTACACATTGTCTATCTTTATTGACTCTTTCTTCCATAGACGCGAAGTAATATATTGACAGCTAAAGAATATAAACGTAAGAGAAACAGGAGAGGAAATATTATTATATTAAATATTATAATAATAATACAAAATAGACAAACATTGACAGAGCTAAGAACAATTACGAACAAAGATATTCAAAACCAGAGAGATTTTATGAGAATGTCACAAAACAGTTTACTTGGAACTGTTAAACAGAGTTCAGGTATGGTTTGAGGCTAGTTATGGATGGGGCGTGTAATTTAAAATAATTTAACATGCGAATGCATTAAAGGAGCGTCTTCAGTTATTATTTAAACGCAGCTATGTCAGGATTGGGATAGGTTAATTTCATCATTTAAATTATGATTGTTAATATTATTATTTTATGACATGTATTTGGGCTATTGCGCTTAAATAAGTCATCTGTGATTCTAAATTATTATTTTATCTTTTTTAGCTATCACTTTGCTATCGTCTTTCTCTTCTTTTTTCTAATTTTTGGGGTTCTGCCACGGTTAAACGTTTTGCAAAATGTCTTTAGTTTGTCCAGATTATTGCTTGTCCTCTAAAATAGAGTCAGAAAAAAATTATCCAAGGTTTCACTTTCCTTGCTCTGCATTGTGATTATTTTCAAAACAACAACTATCTGTGAGCGATTAGTTTAGACTGATCATGTCTGATCATGATCTGGTTACCTGTATATATCCATGCTGGTCAATAAGTAGGTTTTCAGGTTTCAGGTCTCTATAGATGAGGTCTAGTGAGTGGAGGTACTCAAAAGTCAGGACGATCTGTGCAGCATAAAACCGTGCATGTGGTTCACTGCCGATCACAGAAAAATCACAAGTTAGAGATGAAAACAGCAGATCTCAATGACAGCCAGAGATACACGAGGGCTCTGTTTAAATGATCACAGGTTCACCTAGGGAGTGTCTGAATTCACTTTTGCTATTTTAAGGATAGGAAAAACACCCACCACGCCCAGCGCATGATTCAAAAGGGTTGTTATTAGGCCATGTCCATATGTACACAAGTATTTTTAAAAACAGTTTTCCCTGCCTTCAAAAACACACTGTGATGTATATTAAGGACACATGAACTAACAGGCAGTGATAAAAGCCTTTTAAGTTAAGTTCACACTAGGGTTGGGCGATGTCGATCAATTTGTCATCATACGATGTCTAATATGAAACATCACGATGGACGATGGCATCGTCGTCATTGGCGGCGGTGAATTAATTATGACTAATTAATTAATTCATAACGAATTGGTTATTTTTAGCCTACCGTTATAACTACTTGACCCGCATGGCCTTTGTTTTACCTATAACCAAATCATAAATGAATAAAGATAAGTTACACACATATTTACCACCTGTCAATTACTTTTTCAGCAGGACTCGTGAATAAGTGTGAATAGGCAGAAATTGGGACTAGTTCAACTTTTCAAGCGCCGACGGAAGCGTCAGGGAATCAGATCGCTGTATGCAAATACACCAGCTAGACAGCGGCCTATTGCTGACCGAATTTCATTGGCTAACGCTTCCATGACGATCGCTTCAGCCCCAACTTCAGACAAGCCTTCAGTCAAGCGTTGACGCTGAAGCCCTGTGTGAATGGGGCGTCAATGCCAACACAATGAAATGTAACAATGTAAACACACCAGCATGCCCATGAGCGTTAAAGTTTTTGGCTTTTATAAAAATAAAAAGCATGACACATGATGTGAAAATAACACCTGCACTGGGCTTAAAGTATAAAAAAAAAACACTTGTTGCACTGTGACAGGTGTATGACAGGGCCCTCAAAGTTCATTCCCTTTGTGAACAACACACAAAATCTGGTGAATATAGACTTTCAAAAATGTAAATGACCCAAGCATCTCTACTGTGTTGGAGTTTAATGTTGGTTTAATCAAGTCTTCACTTACCTAAACCTCCCGATTCGTCTAAGATGCGAGAACATCTCTCCTCCGGGTACATACTCCATCACCATATACAAATTAGAGTTGTCCTGTGAGAGCAAAGACAGAATTAAAATGGACAGACACAAAACTAGTGGTCAACCTTAATAGGTTGTGCTATTGCTTCTGATTTGGCACTACCTCTCCACAACACAATATTATTATTTCTGCCATGCTGTCACTATAATATATGTCAATATATATACAGTTGAAGTCGGAATTATAAGCTCCCTTTTGATTTTGATTTTCTTTTTTAAATATTTCCCAAATGATGTTTAACAGAGCAAGGAAATTGTCACAGTATGTCTGGTAATATTTTTTCTTCTGGAGAAAGTCTTATTTGTTTTATTTTGGCTAGAATAAAAGCAGTTTTTAATTTTTTAAAAAACATTTTTGGGACAAAATTATTAGCCCCTTTAAGCTTTTTTTTGTTGGATAATCTACAGAACAAACCATCGTTATACAATAACTTGCCTGATTACCCTAACCTGCCTATTTCACCTTATTAACCTAGTTAAGCCTTTAAATGTCACTTTAAGCTGTATAGAAGTGTCTTGAAAAATATCAAGTAAAATATTATTTACTGTCATCATGTCAAAGATAAAATAAATCAGTTATTAGAAATAAGTTTTGAAAACTATTATGCTTAGAAATGTGCTGAAACAATCTTCCCTCCATTAAACAGAAATTGGTGGAAAAAATAAACAGGGGCGCTAATAATTCAGGGGGGCTAATAATTCTGACTTCAACTGTATGTATGTATGTATATATATATATATATATATATATATATATATATATATATATATATATATATATATATATATATATATATATATATATATATATATATATGTAGTGTATATGAGCTTCATGGATATATTTATTTTATTAGATTAGATTTATTTACATTTTTTATATCTGATTGGTTAACAAAACTGATATTTTCTCTAAAAATTACAAAATATTAGAGTATAAAATAGACCAGGGTTTCTGCAGATATCATAATGTCAAATTTGAGACTTTTTAAGACCCTTAAGTATTAAATTTCAGACCTATATCACAATATCAAAAACACCCTCCCTTTATTCAAGTGTTCAATACTTTTTCCATGTATCATTAATGAATTAAAGAATACC
Source organism: Danio rerio (assembly GCF_052040795.2). NCBI lineage: Eukaryota > Metazoa > Chordata > Actinopteri > Cypriniformes > Danionidae > Danio > Danio rerio. Next base: position 2,171,459 of record NC_141022.1, read on the forward strand.
TTTTCTTGGCTAAAGGAGACGTGGTCATTGCAGATTAAATGGAAAGTACTGTCTGACCGACCTGTTTACCAATGCACAAAGTTAATGAACAGTGTTACTGTACCTTGAAGGCATATTCCAATCTGACGAGGAATGGGAAGGAAACTGCTTGTAATATTCTCTTCTCGTTTAGCGTATGCTCCACTTGTTTCAACTTCACCACCTGGCAAAAAATGATGATAATGAATAAGTTGTGAAATTAACTAAATGATCATATGCCCTGTAGAGAAAGAAATCATACATGCTTGGGAGAGTTTAATGAGTTTTACAACCAACCTTTTGTTTGTCCAGGACTTTCATGGCATAGTACTGATCTGAAGCCTTGTGTTTAACCAACAGGACTCGCCCGAAGGATCCCGTGCCCAGAGTCTTCTGTCTGTCAAAGTCATCTAAACAAGTTGTGCTCTACAGAAAATAATCAAAAAATAAGATTATCAAATGAAAATCTATTAATACAAACTTCATTCATTCATTCATTCATTCATTCATTCATTCATACATTCATTCATACATTCATTTTCCTGTCGGCTTAGTCCCTTTATTAATCCAGGGTCGCCACAGCGGAATGAACCGCCAACTTTTCCAGCAAGTTTTTACGGAGCGGATGCCCTTCCAGCCGCAACCCATCTCTGGGAAACATCAACACACACATTCACACACACACACACACACACACACACACACACACACACACACACACACACACACACACACACACACACACACACACACACACACACACACACACACACACACACACACACACACACACACACACACTCACTCACTCACTCACTCACTCACTCACTCACTCACTCACTCACTCACTCACTCACTCACTCACTCACTCACTCACTCACTCACTCACTCACTCACTCACTCACTACGGACAATTTAGCCTACCCAATTCACCTGTACCGCATGTGTTTGGACTGTGGGGGAAACCGGAGCACCCGGAGGAAACCCACGCAAAGGCAGGGAGAACATGCAAACTCCACACAGAAACGCCAACTGAGCCGAGGTTCGAACCAGCAACCCAGCGACCTTCTTGCTGTGAGGCGACAGCACTACCTACTGCGCCACTGCCTCGTCCACTAATACAAACTTATTAAAATATAATATAGATACAGCAAAAAAACAAACAAACAAACAAACACATTTCTTCCTGTTACATCCTTAATATATAAATGCTTCCAATTTACTCAAGTTAAATTTGCCTGAAAAGCGAACAAATTTAAATGCAGTATGTGCGTTTATCTGTATAAATTCTCAGTATAAATTTACATACTGTATAAATTTGTATAAATTTATTTTAATTCTAATTTGATCAACTATTACTTAACATCAACAATCAAAAGTTTTTTCTGAACGCAACCTCAATGTACAAGTAGCTCAAACTCGCTCATTCAGAGGCGGAAACCGACGGACGTGCAACAACTTTAATCATAAGGTAAACACAAAACAAAAGTTTCAATCTGAAGTTCCTTCACGAGATTCCACACCTGTAAACACTCGCTCCATCAGGCTCGTGGCGTTCAGCACAACCCATACTCATCACAGATACCAAGCCGACCAATCACAAATCTTGCGCTATGCATCATTGCGATGTATAGTTACATTTTTTTGAGAGGTGTGCTTCAGCGCCAGCCATGGCGAGGGGTCTGTGATCGCGCGAAGGCTGCATCGAACCATACACAAGTGCTTCACGCATAAGCGTAAATCAACCTTTACTCCCCTTTGTTTATGGTGGGCGTGACAGCAGCTGGTTTGGACACTGCTGATTGGGCAGAATGAGGCTGCGCTTAAGCTATTGGCAGAGCTGTAAAGAATTCATCCGCCCTCAGATTCAGACAGAGAATAAATATGTTGGTATATTTATATTGCATTCACATTGCAGCCTTTGCGATTAGCTAATCACAATATGTTTCAAATCAGAACTGTATTTCAATTTCAACTAATCTTTTAGCCCTAAATTCTAATGTTGAAAACCAGTAGCCGATGACTTCCATAGTATTTTTTCTTTTTTCAACTATGAAAGTTTGGGGAAGCACAGTGGCTCGGTGGTTAGCACTGTAGCCTCACAGCAAGAAGGTCGCTGGTTCGAGTGCCGGCTGGGCCAGTTGGCGTTTCTGTGTGGAGTTTGCATGTTCTGCTCGTGTTGGTGTGGGTTTCCACTGGAGGAACAGTCCAAAATGTAATGTATTTTTTATTTAATGCCATGTCAGCAACCAAGGCTATTTTCATGGCAGGAATCTTTCAATCATAAATATACAATTTAAAAATCAACAAACAAAATAAAACATAAATTAATTAAGATTTTTTTGTGTTTATACATGATAAAAATTCTAAAATCTTTTCCGGTTTCACTTTGTTAAAAATGTCCTTTAAAGAGTTCATTTCATAAAAAAGTCTTCTGGAATCAGTAAAAGCAGGACAGTCCAGTAAAATGTGTTTTATAGTAAGAGGAGTTTTGCAGCACAAACACTGAGTGGGGTTTTCACCTTGGAGCAAAGAATCCATGTGTTATTCTCGTATGCCCAATACAACATCTGGTAAAAACTACTTAATCAAATCGATTGTTAAAATGTCTTAAAATTATGTGTGAAACTTCAGGTTGGATTTCAGGTAATTTATTGTTTTCTAATGCATCCCATTCCTTTTGCCACTTGTTTAAAATGTAAGCGTTAATAAAAGGTTTCATCTCTGATGGAGGAATTTGGCATTTGTTCACTACTTGCTTCAAAGCATCTTTAGCAGCTGCATCAGCTCGCTCATTGCCTGAAAGTCCGACATGTCCTGGAACCCAGCAAAAAATGATGTGATAAAACTGATTTTGTAGTTGGTGAACTTTAGTTAAGATATTATCAATCAAAGGATGATCATTCTTTGAAGATTCCATAACTTGGAGGCATGATTTAGATTCTGTAAAAATGATGGATTTCTTTTGTTGGGCATTTTCTATATACTCCAATGCTAAAAGTAAAGCGCGGGCTTCAGCTGTGAATATGGAACAGTCCAAAAACATGCGCTATAGGTATGCGTGTGTGTGTGAATGAGTATGGGTGTTTCCCAGGGCTGGGTTGCAGCTGGAAGAACATCCACTGCGTAAAACATATTGCAGTTCGTTGCCTTGTACTTGTACATGTGTAATCAGGGCCGGAGTGGGACTCCTTTTCAGCTCTGGACTTTCAAGCCTTAGACCGGCCCACCTCAGTCGACGACTGACGATATTAAAATCATTTACAATTCAGTTTTAAAGGAAACTAACACGTCTTTTTCAAGGAGACAGCTGCTTTAGAACTTCAAATATTTTTCATAAAATTGAGAACATTAATTCTTTATAGATATCCAGTCCTTTGTAACGGTCATCACACGAAAAAAAATAAGTACCCCAACATAAGTAACCCAAACAGTATTTTATGTCTTCACACTGAAAATGTAAAAAATATATTATACTCTGGTGAGGTTTGAACTCGGATCAGCTGCGTCGTAACATAACGTGCTAACCACTAGACCACGGTGGCGCTGTTAAGTATTGCACTGTTATCTGCAGCTATTGATGTCTACTATCTTTTTTTTTTACCCTACTCTTTTTCTCCCCTTTTTAGATTTCTGATCAAGTTATGTCAGATTTATTAATGTAGTGAATCATCTGATTGTCATTAAGCAGGTGTAATATTCATTAATATTAATTAATATTCACTAAGGTGCCGCTGTTTGGGGTGGAATGGGGTGCATGATGATGCAGGTTAATGATGCGGGCTGCATTTTGCTCACGGGGCTGCAAGAAAATAAAAAAAAAGAGCGGAGCTGTGGCAAAATAATGAATAAAAAGAGTTATGGTCAAATAAACAAATAAATGCAAAAAGTGCAACTGATGAAAGTGCAAGCAGCTAGGGACACCGGCCCTCGCGGCCAAAAACCGGACCGGCCCACCTGGAATTCTCCAGATTAGCCAATCCGGGCCTGTGTGTAATGACAATAAAGTTGAATCTAATCTAATCTAATATGCTGGTATAGTTGGCAGTTCATTCCGCTGTGGATAGCCCTGATAAATAAGTGACTAAGCCTAAGGAAAATTAATGAACGAACTATGGAAATCAATGGCTACCAGTTTTCAACATCCATCAAAATATCTTCTTTTGTGTTCAACAGAAGAAACAAGTAAGTAAATGTTCATTATTTGGAGGGTGAACTATCCAGTTGTTACTCACCTGTTGTGGCGATTCCCATTTTCTCAAGAAATCTTCTTTGGCTTTGGCTAGAAACTCTTTGACTGTGAGGAAGAGTAAAAAACGAAATGAGTAAAACCAAGCAAATGCTCCACCTTTTGTTAAAGGAAGTCAACTAAATGAACAAAAATTATCCACATTCAAGTCTAAATAGATTAGAAGTGCACAAGGGAACATTTTTCTAGCTAGTCACACATTCTAGACATGAAAAATCGAGCTGTCATGGACATCATGGCTTGTGTGAGGCATGCATTTATCATTAACAAAGGAGCAAGACATCAACAATCCAACATAAAACACCACAGCAGACTTCAGTTGACCACAGTGATGGAAAAAAGAAAGCTATTCATTGTATTTACTGCGGCTTGTCTTACAGCGGCCGAGAGCATTTACAAAAGTCGTGTTTTTTCCATCACTGAAGTAACCTAATGTAATTGTGATCATACCAAAAGTCTCTACAGATCAGCAAGGATTTTCAGGAACATTCACCCACATGGATGGGATGATGAAGAATCAGACAGAGAAGAGGAGAAGGACAAAGAGAGAGAAAGAGATAAAAGAAAGATTTCCGTCAAACAATCACATAGTTAAGCGGCATGGATTAGACGTGACAAAAGTACAGCATTAACAAAACTAGACAATGCAAACGCTGAGAGAAATAGACACTGGTTCAGCACTTAATCACACAACTATGATGACTGCTGGAGACAACCTGAGGGGAAACATCATGGTTTATCACAGGATTGCAAAATCGCTGAGTTTGACTTGTTTTATGCGATTGTAAAACATGACTGCTCACTTTCTGAAGCTCTACTGATGCTTTCTCTTTCCTGAAATAATATCAAACATACAGTTGAAGTCTGAATTGTCAGCTCCCCTGTGTATTTTTCCCCCAATCTCTGTTTAACAGAGAAAATTCTCAACCCATTTCTAATTATAATAGTTTTAATAACTCATCTCTAATAACTGATTTATTTTCTCTCTGTCATGATGACAGCACATAATATTAGACTAGGTATTCTTCAAGACACTAGTATTATGCCTAAAGTGACATTTAAAGGGTCACGAAACACCCAAAACACATGTGTTGAGCTGTTGACATTTATGACGTATATGTGTCCCACACTGCTAAAAACACAATTAGGACACCTATATTTTACTAAAAAGTGTAAATTGGTTGTTTTTGCGTTATTTCAAGCTAATTCGTACTTCCGCTTTGAAACAAATTTTTGAAGCTGCGTCACGGTCATGAGATAATAGCGTGTATTCCAGCGTGCAGACTGGACGTCTGTGCCAGAGTGAGTCTTATTACGTCTTACAGTGTGCTGCATTAATGCATGAGTAAAGCTTGGTTCAAACCAATCAGCGCGCTCTATTGTGCAACTTCATTAATATTCATTACTGTCACAGTGTTTATACGACAGAGACGCCACGTTGTGTTGGCAAAACAAGTGTGAAGTGTTGCTTTTATAGTTTGCTGCAGTTCAGTTTTGTTTTCATTTTCTCTCTGTGAGAGCGCAGCTGGAGTCACATGTGGATTAACAGTGTACGCGACGCTCGACAACAATAACTTACGTGTCTAAGGAGGAACATTGTTTACCTGAGAGCTGTTCTCATCTGCAAACGCTGAGATCCGGATTCTCTTGTAGTCTCCTCTTAATAAAGACGCGGCTCTAGTTGCTGGTGATTGTCCTGTCTCTACAGATTTGGTAAGTGAGCGACCAGTGCTCTTTGTTTATTCAGTTCGTATTTTATTCGTATCAAACAAACTATTGCACCGAGTGTAAACAAGTTAGCACTACAACCAAACTATAACCTCGCGTTGGATTTTGTGACCGGAATAACACACGCGGCTTTCTGACACTACCTGTCGAGTGCATCTAAGTTTCTGGGAAATGCTGAGTTTTTTTATCTCTCATTCGCCGTGCGGTATCAAACATTGCATGAAAAATACACGCTTAGAGCAGTTCCTCGAATGAAATATCACGTTTGTCGCGAGGTACATGAATGAATTCCCTGAATGAAAGAGCCAAACTGCAGTTAAAATCCACCATTTAATAATTTGGCAAATAATTTGACTACAAATGTCCATGTAAACACAGTCACTTTGTCCGCTGTGGGTGTGTGTTTTGACTCTGAAATTCAGCGCGCCCAAATAGACACTCCCACACCGTGCCTCTTTTCTTCCTCCGACACTCCCCCCTAAACAGAGCTGGACACGCCCACTTTTCTGACTTTTTCCAAAGTAGAGGTGTGAAAACACCCTGCTGAAACCAGGGGGTTTCATGGCCCTTTAAAGGGTCATGAAACACCAAAACACGTTATGAGCTGTTGACAGTCGTATATGTGTCCCATACTGCTATAAACACTATTAGGACACCTATATTTCACTAAAAAGTGTAAATTGGTTGTTTTTGCGTTTTTTCAAGCAAATTCGTACTTCCGGTTTGAAACGAATTTTTGAAGCTGCGTCACGGTCATGAGATAATAGCGTGTATTTCAGCGTGCAGACTGGACTTCTTTGCCAGAGTGTGTCTTATTACGTCTTACAGTGTGCTGCATTAATGCATGAGTAAGGCTTGGTTCAAACCAATCAGCGCGCTCTATTGTGCAACTTCATTAATATTCATTAATGTTTACAGTGTTTAGACGGCAGAGAGACACCACAATGTGTTGCCAAAACAAGGTGAAAAGAGAAGGTTTTGTTTTCATTTTCTCTCTATGAGAGCGCAGCTGGACTCACGTGTGGATTACAGTGCGCGCGACGCTCGACAACAATACGTGTCTAAGGAACATTGTTTGCCCGAGAGCTTTTCTCATCTGGAAATGGTGAGATCCGGATTTGCTGCTCGTCTCCTCTTAATAAAGACGCGGCTCTAGTTAGTTAGTTAACTGTCCTGTCTCTACAGATTTGGTAAGTGAGCGACCAGTGCTCTTTGTTTATTCATTTTTTTATTATATCGAACTAGAGTTAGGACGATTTTAAGGGCCCATACATTTAGGGGGGCCTCGGAGACATTATCATAGGCCCGCGCCCCCCGCTCTTCACTTTTATCCGCCCCGAAAAATAAAACAGAAACAATTCATGATTTCTTGTGCGGCCTGGTACCAATTGATCCACAGACCGGTACCGGTCCACAGCCTGGTGGTTGAGGTCTACTGCTTTAGAAGAGTCAAAAAACGTACATACAGCCCTTTTAAATAGTGGTATAGAATGGCAAAATACTGTAAAACCCCACGAAAAACAGAAGTGTTTACAAGAATGCTTTGTGGAAGCATATAATAAACAGTATTTGGTATTCAAAGTAAAACCAAACTGCCAGACAAAAAAAAAAGTGGTGGTTGAAGACCCCTGCTGGAGACAATCCAAAACAAAATATTGCTTGACGGGCTAATAATATTGACCTTAATTTATTATTTTTTAAAATTTAGAACTGTTTTTATTCTAGCCAAAATAAAACAATTTTTTTTCCAGAAGATATTATAGGAAATACTGTGAAAAATTCCTGAATCTGTTCAACATCATTTAAGAAATATTTGAAAAATAAAGGAGGACGCGGGCGGGTGAATAATTGTGACTTCAATTGTATTAGTTGCAAGATTTTTAAAATAATATCATATTGCATATCGAATTATTCTTATTTCTTGAATACCGCACAGCTCTAACAGCTAACTTGTGTCACTCTGGCTGTTTGAAGCTTTCTGCCACAGCAAACGTCTGCAGGAGGATCTTCTCACTGTCTCATCCTTTTATGGTATGCTCTTCTTCACAAGTATGCCACGGCCTGGAATGAACCATTTAGTAAAATACAACCGCTTAAAATTATGGTTCAAGATTTAAGGCTAAATGCGTTTATATTTTGAAATCAGTCCACCGATTTGTAATAATGTTGTACAGAAAAACATTTATATAGAGCATTTGTTTTAGATCAAATTAGAGGTGCCTGTAACCATTGACTTCTACAGTAGAAAATGCAAATACTATGGCAGTCAATGGTTACAGGTTTTTCTGATGTTTTCACTGTCAGTAGTACCAAAATAATAATCAGCACCACATTATTAACAGCTAACTGTGATCCAAAAGAGAATCACAATGCAATCAAACTAATTCAAAACCGGCGCTTAATTATTTCTCAATTTATGATGCATTAATTTGTTGTTCCATCCTTAATTAATAACCAATCAACATGTGCCACAACACTAGCAACCCTCAGTGTAAAAAACATTCTTATTTTAGGCTTCTTAAGAACAACATTTGCTTCATTTTTTGTCAGGAGGTACACAAAATCAAAACACGAGCCTACGCATTTAACATATACGTACATCTGCTTATATACATGACATATGTAATAAAATGTAAAGTAAGTCCTGTACATGAGCCTCCTATAAAATTAAATCATTTTAATCAAATGGTGTGCTCATTTGGCAACAAAACAACCATTTATCAACCAAATTATAAATTGAACATCTGTAAATTTGATATAATTATGTCAAATGATGTACATTTTAGTCAAGGTTTAACTTGAAATTAGTTATTGTGTTTTGAACATTGGTAACATTAAGCATTAGTTATGCCTTATCCAGGGCTCAGCAATAAGGACTGCCCGGTGGCCCTCGGCCAGCGTGCGAGGCGCTCTGGACAGTAGACAGAATTGTTACTGGCCTGATTCGTAGTGCCTAGTCACAAAAGTTCAATTTTTCTGCGACAATTTGTCAACTGCATATGAATACAGTCTTAGGGTGCTTTCACACCTGCCTTATTTAGTTCGATTGAGTCGCACTAGAGTTCGTTTTCCCCTTTTGGTACGGTTCGTTTGGGCAAGTGAAAATGCAGCAATCGTATTCGTGTACCGTAAATAAGTGTACCGAGACCTGCTTGAAGAGATGGTCTCAGTACGCTTTCAAACTAACCCTGGAGCGGTTCGTTTGTGGTGAGAATATGATCCGTACTAAAACAGGTCCAATCGCAAAAAGTACTGCGCATTTTGGACTAATTCAGCTGCCAGACGGATGCGCTGTTCATTATGGAATATGGAGGAAAAATATTTGTTGACAGCGCTTTACCAACAGAGAGAGAAAGAGAGGAAAACATTACCTGATGGATTGTTGTTAAAATTTCCGCAAGATGACCATGTCAGAGTTTAGCTAAATGAATTCACGCCTCCTCCTGAAGTGACGTGTGATGCATTAAACACTGTTTTCCAGCTGCGGCAGCGCTTCATTCTCGAAATGTATAGTTTGTCTAAAGCCGGCATACAATCAGCCAGCGCAGTCGTCCCTCCAGAGTAAAAGGTTTTGTTTACTTGCAGGAGTTCACTGGCATTTTCCCGCACTTGAATTCTGACCAATCAATAAGCAGTTCAGAAAATATGCTCAACAACATCTGGCCAATGAGAGATGTGGATTTTGTCAGATGACTGCGTTTTGGTGTAAAAACGACCCAAAGACGGCAGATGCAGCAACAATGCATCATTTATTACCATTGGTCCGGACCAAATGAAGTGAACTACAGATGTGAAAGCAGCCTTAGAATCGAGAAACAGTTTGTGCTTTTAAGCCTTTAAATGCTACCTTCTCAGTGATGTTGTAAACACCATATTGCTTTTCGGTTCCTTCTATCTGATTGGATGTTGTGAGTATGTCGTTTTTTTGTAACCTGTTAGAACCCAGTAGAGCGAAATGAATTTATGAGGCTAAAAGAATGTCTTGGAAGCAGACATTTACGTGGGTACAATGCGAAGATATGCTCATTATACATTTATTAACATTTTAAAAATATTAAAAATTCTAGATTCAAACACATTTTTGACACAATATTAAAAACATGTGGCTAAGAAACAGCTATTAACTTAACTTTTTTATTTGGTGGGGCCAGTGAAAATATTGGTAGGGCAAGTAAAAATCTGAACCGCTGGCCCAATCGGGCCAGTTGAAAAAATCCTGAGCGTTGAACCCTGCTTATATGTTTTTCTCTGAACACACTTTTGACTGACAGTGATTGACATGTAGGAATTTTTTAACGATGCACCACCATACAAAATAACCTAATTACCTTTTAACCACAGGCTAACTGTTGTGTAACCTGCTCCACCAGTCAAACAACCTTAAAATTAGGGCTGGATAATACTGGAAAAATATGCAATGTTGTTGTTGTTGAGTATTGCGATAATGCTATTTCTTACTATGTAACATTTCCCTAGAAAAACGCTAGTATTATTAGCTATGCTTTTAAATATTTGAATGATATTAAAATAAACAGGTAAAAGATATCCTTCAGGGCTAATTAAGACAAAAAAACGACGTCGAAGTGCAAACATTTAGTCTTTTAAACACTGTGCATGAGTAAAAACCGCTGCAGATATTTGGATTCTGATTGGCTGTAGTCATTTTCCCGCAATTAGTGTTTGTTTTCAGCTCTGGGTTCAGCTTTTGGGTCGCTCCAGCCAATAACAGAACAGAAATTACTGGTGAGGCGGAGCTAAAGATAGTAAGGCTTCATCTGATTGGTCAAAATAAGATAAAACAACCAATGCATTAATGTAGTTTACCACGTCTGCGATATGAATATTGCATATATAATCATCACAATAATGATTTTTTACGATATATTGTATAGTCTTATTCAAAATGCTACCGAAATATCAAAACCATGCAAATGCACAGCAAAAATCATCAATATGAGCATATCAGACTGATTATTTTAGCTGCGTGCAAGCGTTTTAAATGTAAAGTTTACATCAGATGTAGGGTTATCACACAGAGCAGTGCATCTAGGGTAAAGATGTTTTACTCTTAGACTAGCAGTGCTGATTGCAGTTGATAGCATCGAGCTTTTCAAATCTACTAATTACCTTTATCCCCTGAAAATGACAAGCTAAGTCAATGACTAAAGCTAAGTGTACTTACTTAGGCTTGGAAAGACCTTGATAGTAGCAAGATTACAGGTGACTGGTGTGTGTGCGCGCGTGCGAGTATGCTGTAGTGAAAAATCACCACAGTGCTACTGCTTCAGAGAGAATTTTACTGTTCATGCCAGAAATATACAAGCATCTAAAACGCTTTTATTTTAAAGCGGACCTATTGTTCCCCTTTTTTACAAGATGTAAAATAAGTCTGTGATGTCCCCAAAGTGCGTGTGTGTAAAGTTTGAGCTTGAAAATACCATAAAAATAATGTTTCATAACTCTCTGAGACTGACACTTTCAGGCTTTGTTTCGAATTGTGGTGTTTTAGTGGCTGTCACTTTAAATGCAAATGAGATTGTGCGCTTTTCAAAATAGGGCGGAGCTACAAACCCCTTTGAATCAGTATAGCGGCAGATTCAAAATCAAGACTAAAGTTATCCATCTAAACTGACATGATCCTCAGCAGCTCAAAAACTCTGATGGCTAATGGACAGACGGCTGCTTCTCACTCAGGGCTGCTGTTCATGCTAATGACGGAGAGATGAGCACTAGTGGGCGGGGCTTTCCCCCTCTGATGACACGTACAAAGGGAGAATGTCAATCAAAGTTAGGAAATAATGCAAAAGATACAACAAAAATATCATATCAGGATATAAGTAATCACAAATCCTGATAACAATACACAACTAATAACAATTTAGTTCTATTTCTGAAAATTCAATCGATTAATAATTGACATATATTGATAACAACTAAAGAGCCATTTTTTTAACAGTTCAAAGTATCTACTATGCACTAATTCATTTTAGGATCATATTTTTGATTTTATTTCGAACTTCAGGGCAAATGTTTGATTAAGAATGTAGAAATATAAATTAAATATTAATAAAATATACTTCGAATAATAAATGACTGCAGGTCGAATATAAAAATTGCTAAATAAAATGTAAACATTGTACTTTCAAGTCTGCAACTTTCTCATGATGCAGTTATTCAGGTTTTTTTCTCCATCCACGTAATTGCGTGTATTATTGCACTTATAAAATGAAAAAAATATTACCATAAACAATGTATTAAGTGACACCTCGATATAATATGACACGATAGACTTTTTATTTTGTCTATAGTTTATTTATTTATATATTTTAATTTATATATTTTAATATTTTTTAATTAAAATATTTTAAATATTTGTCTTAAGGATATACTTTTTCAATTTTTTGAGATTTTATCATTATCAAAAAGCTTAATAAAAATAAACAAATATTGAAAAAATCGTTTACAAAGTTTTCCAAAAATTAAGTGTTGATATGTTTATAATGGGAAATGTACAAAGTGTCTTCATGGAGCAGGATCAATAATTATTTAACATGTTTACTGAAGGTAATTAATGATATTAGTGAGGGTCGCAGAGCAATGTAAAATTGAAAATGTAAAGCACAAATGATTTAATTTTACATAGCTACTGATTATACTAGTACAAACATGATTATTGATTTAAACTTCTATTTAAATGTATAGTGCACACAATTATTTACATACATATGAATACAACAAGCTGGGTCAACTATCCCTTTAGAGCAATCTGAACTGTTTTCCCACCTACATGGTCAGGCTCAAACACGAGCCACTTTTGTTAGCAGATGTTTGATTATTAGGACATATTTAATATATTACAATAACAAAAACAAAACATTTAGGTGATTTAAAATACATATACAACTTATTATAATTTAATCTTGAAATAATAACTGTTTTGCATAATTTCATAACAAAAACTATTAATATTTAAGATAGCCTTTAACATACATTAGTATTTTTTATTTTTGGAATTGTGTATTTAATTTTACTAGTTAGCATCCATCTGGATGTTATTATAATGTGCATTTACGTCAATCAAAACCTGTAGCAACCTGCACACATGCACATTCCCTATGCATGTGCAAACTCATGCAACTCAAGCTGCTACTGTAGTGAAATGGGCACAAGTTGACCAGAGTCGAGAATCTAACCTAGGGAAGCTTGTTTCAGCTGCTTGTTTTACTAATAAATAAATAAATAATAGTAAAATAAATAAATAGTAAAATAGTTTTTTTGATCTCAGAACTTAAAATTCAAACTCAAAACATTATGAAAATAAAATTAAAAAGTAAAATAATTAAGAAAATTGCACATTTTCCTCACAATTCCAACATTTTCCAAGTTCTGCCATTTTCCCTCTCTGATTAAGTATTTTAATATTTTAGATTTCGCAATTGACCTTTTGTCCCACAACTGTGAAAAAAAGCAGACATAATTGAAAGAAGCAACTCAGAAATGTAAGACGGAAGTTCGCAATTATCTTTTTTACCTCATTATCCTGTAGCAGAAACAGGTTTGCATACCAAACCAAGCCCAGTGAAAACTAAATTCCCTTGAACATTAATGAATTAGTGTAAAGAGTTTGGAGCAATGCATGACTTACAGAATTATATCAGCAGCGTAATTATACTAACATTCTCCCTTTGGAGAATGACTACATCATAAAACTAGTACATTTCTTGACACAAACACTCACCTTAAAGATTCAAAGGGATTGTTTACCAAAAAAAGAAAATGTACTCACTATTTACTAGGGGTGTAATGGATCACGGTTGATTCGTACGGGTCACAACTTACGGTTCGGAACACATGATTAATACATTTATTTCAACTTTACTAAATGTGTAATGACTGCAGAAAGATCGCCTCTCACGTCATTCAAATCAGATGTATGAAAGCATTCAGGCTTTCCTGTAAAATATAATGATGACGGAAGATGTTATGGTGGGTTATTGGGGATGTGTATCGCTGAAATTATACATTTTGCATCAGGTGCATTTAGCTGTGAGTTTGTGATGTATTTTTCTTTGAATTTATATGTGGTTTACTAAGTTGTAAAATAACACTGCTCCTCTGTTTAATTTTAATACAGAGAAGACATCATAATCAATTGAAAAACTCAGAAATTTTTTTTACATTTAAATTTTTTTATGTAATTTTTTTTAAAATTGTTTGTGTCTTTTTTGAAAATTTGAGAATTTGACTGAGACTTTTTTAAATCTATTTTGTTCTGCCATATAGAAACATTGAGGTGTTCATTTGATTTCTATATTAGGAAATAAAACTGGAATTGGTGACTTGTAACTTGTAATGGAGTCATTTTTACAGCAAGGTATCTGTACTTTTACTTAAGTATGGTTTTCAGGTACTCTTTACACCTCTGTCCTACGGGATGAGTATGCTTTTTTTTATTTACTTTGTTTTTTATTACAACAGTATCTCCAGCAGAAAATATCTCCAAAGATGCCGTTTTAAATCGTAAAAAGAACATATATTTTTTTAAAGAAATTAAGACAGCAGAAGTCAATAATTATTTTGAATTATAGTAAAGTTAAATTATAGTCTGACGTTTACTGCATCAAAATATTTTAAATGCTACTTAAAATAAAAAGGGGAAAAAGTTTTTTTTTTTTATTTGGACATTTAAAAAATGTATATTTTACAGCAGTAATCACAATACCGTGAAACAGTGATATTTTTATCCAAGGTTATCATACCCTCAGAATCGTATACCGGCCCAAGCCTAGTGCCCATATGTCTTTTTATGTGCATTTTTGAAACTTATGCGCATCTTGCTGTTTCCATCAAATGTTTATGCGCATCTCTAACATGTACATATAAAATAAGTGGATGGAAGCCTATGACTTTAAAGGCAGAAAAACAAATACTATTGAAATCAGTGGTTACAGATGTCCAATATTTTTCAAAATAACGTCCTTTGTTTACAACAGAAAGAAAAAATCTAAAATAAAACAACATGTTTGGGTGAGTAAACAATGACAGACTTTTAGTTTTAGGTGAACTATATCTTTACAGTAACATAGGATTTGAAGAAACAAAAATGTGAGGACAACAAATAATTTCTCGACACAAACGTAGTTATTTAAATAGCAGAGTTCACCCAAAAATAAACCTTTACTCTCAATTTACAGTTTTAGATATTACACTTAATTATGTTTAACATTTCCTCAACAGCCTGAACATTAAGCCAAACAAACCCACAGTCACTAATCTTCACGTGTATTACAGCAAAACCCCCACAAAACAGCTTATTTGAGCAGTTTTTTCAACAGTTTATCGCATTGCCAACAGCAACAACAGGCGTTTAATTAACTTAATGGCTTGATGTTGTTTACTAGAGGCAGGAGAGACTGCTGTGAACAGGCCCAACACACAAAACATCTCCCTATATTCACGATTATTCACTTCAACACAACCACATCAGCTCTTCCTTCTCATGCACACACTATCTAAAGCCCCACAAAACATGTGTGGACGATAAGAAATCGAGTGTTTGTGGCGATACAGCAGAGCTCAGGGCCTCTGACTAGCGGATAGCTTATTAGCCTTTAACCTTCTGACTCCGCTGCATATGCTCGAGGCACAGATACTACAAGCAAACCTACATATTTCCAATGTTATCGTTTAATTCTGCACAATTATCATGTACATTGACTTATATGTTAAAACGAATACATCGACTATCTTCAGGCCTAGTATGAAGCTAGTTTAACGGTTTTACTCTGCGGTTTCCACAATGTAAACAACTAATTAATTTATTTAAACGCTTAATAAACTGTCTGTGCTTTAAATAAGAGATGAATAAAGAGCTGTAGTGCGTTTATAATGGTAAAGCTCTCCAGTCCTGCTTAACATTTGCACTCGGTTAAGCAGCTAGCATCATTAGCCGCCGTTAGCTGCAAAGTTAAACAAACACCGCCGTTTTTTAAAGACTCCCTAAATATGTAAAGTATATATTAATGTGATTTAAATGTAATGTGATTAATCTCATCTTCTTACCGCTCTCCAGTTCATTGCCTTTTTTGGCGGTCGCTGCGTTTCCCATAGTGCGGGAGACTCTGGCGATCCTCGGCGAGTCCTTGGGAAAAGCTTCCGTGAACTCGACACCTCAGGCCGGGTCTTATCGCGGAGCACCGGGAGTCCGGTAACGGGAGTGATCCCTCTGCGGGGTTTCTGCTTCCGTGCCGCGGATGACAGCTGTGATCTCCGCCACGGTGATCGCGGAGTCTCTTGACTTTCTCGCCGCGATCTTCACTCGCTAAGCCGGAATGGGCTATATGCACGCATTACTTCCGCGTTTTGTCTAAGGCCGCGGTCCAGCTTCCGGTCTGGGTGATTTTAAGCGGAGGTAAACAGTATTATGGCAGAGTCGTCAATATTTACTCGCTGTTTGCGAGTAAATTATGGTCAACGATGTGCAAATGATTGTCCGGATGTACTCTACAACACCGCAGAGCAAAGCTTGAGAAAGGTTTCAAGTTTTATGCATCTTCCTACCTGTGCAATTATGAAGGTAAGTTCAGCTAGCCTGAAGGCTAACTTTAGCGTTAATACTCTTACGATCCGTCCATCGGAAGCTTTATCACGTAAGTAAAAATAATCATATGTGTACGTAATTCTGTCTCATAGTGTCAGGTAAAAACAGGGCAGGAATAAGGTCTCAGTGAGAGCTCATTACTACCGATAGATCTATGAAGAAATCGGAGTCTCCTCACTAGCTGAGAGTAGGACAGCATACATGTGAAGTTCTGTCCTATTCGTATTTTTACTGTTCTAAAGTGACCACCACTGTTCAGTTCGGATAGTTACAGAAACACAGATGCTGTCTTAGCTTGTAAGCATGATTAATGAGCAAGATATATTAGGAATGAAATAATACAATGCCGTTCCATCCACAACAGACAAATAGCACTGTGATTTATTGAACTGATTTATTGCTGAAACAGTGGAGATGACAGATGCAGTGTAACAGTGTAGATAGCATGCTTTCTATTTAGCCTATAACATTGTAATTAAATGGGAGGGTGACCCAAAACAATAAGGTGTCATTAGTTAATTTCACATCAACAATTTGTCTATTGCAATATTTATTAGTTTTTTATGTTAATGAACAAATGCTGATTCATTGTGCTTGTTAACTCACAATGTAATAGCTAATGTTAACAAGCATGACTTTGGATTTTTATTCATTAGTAAATTAGTTTAACAATGCTAACTATTAAATATTAAATAGTTATTTTAATAGTGAGCAAATACATTAACTAATGAAACCTTATTTTAAAGTGTGACTAAAGGGAGCTACTTTTAAATAATTTAAATTAATGATTTACTGTGTAGTTTAATCTGATGATATTGCTGCAGATGCCTTTCAAAAGAAGATATTTTGAAGAAAGCTGAAAACCTGTAACCATTGACTTCCATAGTAGGAAAAAGAACTACTATGAATATCAGTTGTTGCAAGTTTCCAGCTTTCTTCAAAGTATTTTTGTTTGTGTTAAACATCAGAAACAAACTCATACAGGTTTGGAACAAGTGAAGGATGAGGAAATAGAATTTTCAGTTTTGAGTGAAGTGCCTTTAATGACTCTCTTTAAAAACCTATTAATATTCTTGTTTCTGTTTTCTAGGTAACATTATGAGATTCAGAGCTAGAAAATTTTATGTGTTACTTAATCCTGGAGCGGACATCCGTCAGAAGATCCATGCCATCGTCTGCTAGTTAATAGCTCCTGCTCTTGTGTGGCTGAGAGTGGGATATGCAAACATTTGGTTGCTTTGCTTTTCGAGACAGCCCATTACTCTGAAATGTGTAATGTGTGTTGTCACGTGAACAATTGTTTGGAATGGATCAATTATGTGTTAAGTTCCATGAAACAGAGGGGTGATTTATTTATTTATTTATTTAATACGTATAAGCCCAAATACCTCTCTAAGCACAAGTTACAGAAGAAGCACCTGATTCAAGAAAACAACTGATTCAATGTTATTGTTTCTGTTCATCTGAATAAAATATTTTTTTCAAAATGTTACATTTTTTTGACAATTTTTATTTCAAATTATATACAGTGAATTATATTTTATATGTACAGTGAATAAAATAAAGGTCTTTATTCTGAATTAAATATTGCACTTAGAAAGTAGCTTAAGAAATGTTTATGTATATTAATGTTCAGTTTTTTTAACTTCAAAGGCAATGAAAACTATTATTTGCCATAAAAGCTCCTTTCTTTAAATGTCTGCATCCGGTTGGCACTCGAGCCTCGATCAGTTTGCTAGACTGAAATTGTCAGCTACACTCTTGTTTTTTTCTGTTTCTGTAAAATTCTCACGTTTAATATCAACAACCCACCTCTTCTGCACGACTTTGTCTTTTGGAAACATGTGGAAACTAAGGTAAGAGTTCAATTTTTGACGCTGTGCGTTGCTGAACACAGCAGTGGTATCTACAAGTACTGTTCTCACGTCTTTGAAATGACACTTTTAAACGTTTAGATGTCATATTTATGTAGCTGACATAGACATATATAAGTGGGCTATAATGGCATAAAACATTAAGACAACTGTCCAAAACATTACTCGTTTTTATCAGCAGCGCTCCTGTTGTAGCACTGTACTGTACGATCGGCGGAAGTAGGCTCGGGGTCTTAAATTTTACCGGAAATGCGTCACGCGCCGCCGTGCATAGAGCCCATCTTCCTCTGTGCTGGAGACCAGGAGGAGGAACGACGCTCACACTGCCCCCTGCTGGAGGATAATCACTGACAGAGAGAACAGGCGGGTTGTGAATTTTTTTTCAATATTAATATTTTTTTTAATATTAATATTTATTATTATACACTAAATTTGTTTTGTCTAAAACTGTAAAAATAACTTACGAATAAAAAAATGAAGAATTCACACTCATACCTGCTGCCCCCCTCTGGAGGACACTCACTGACAGAGAAAACATGCAATGCATGAATATTTGTACTACTTATAGTGATACAATCATTTATTTATTTTTTTCACACACACAAAAAAGACCGTAATAAAAAATAAATAAATTAAATTATATAAATGTATATTAAAAAAAAAATTGGCCTGGCGGAAACACACTCATGCTGCCCCCTGCTGGAGGACACTCACTGACAGAGAAAACAAGCGGTTTCTGAACATTTTTACTATAGTAATATTGACGCAATAAGTTAATTTTGTCAGTTTCATGCACAAAAAAATTAATAAAAAACTAAAAAAAGAAAAAATGAGGCTGTGTCCGAAACCGCCGACTATGTAGGTACTGCATTTGAATATAAACGTATTACGCAACCATTAGAAAAGTGCGTTCTATACAGTATGAATGTGAAAAGTAAGAATGGAATTCGGACATACTACATCCGCCATTTTGACATAGTCACGTGACGTACCTGCGTCATTTGCGTCGCTTTACTCCCATTCATAAAATCGCATCATCGGATCTCGCAGCATGCATGGGATGCGCACTCCAGAATCTCGCCGGAATAAGTAAGTCATCCGGGTACTTCTCGCATGCTGTTTTTCGAATTCCATTAATTTGGACATACTACTCGGCCCGCATACTGATTGTAGCAAACTGTATAGTATGGAAGAATGCGGTTTCGGACGCAGCCTGAGACCTAGAGATGGATTCATGCTCATGCTGCCCCCTGCTGGAGTACACTCACTGACAGCGAGAACAGGCGGTTTACGAACATTTTTACTCTAGTAATTTCAATACAAATAATACGTTTTGTTGGTTTCATAGACATAAACACAAGCAAATAACAAACAATAAAAAATAACTGCGACCTGAAGGAGGATTCATGCTCATGCTGCCCCCTGCTGGAGGACTCCACCGACAGAGGGAACACGTGGTTTACGAACATTTTTACTATAGTAATATCAATACATGTATTTTTTTTTGTCATTTTCATACTGGGAAAAAACAGAAATGAATAACAAAAAATAATAACTGCGCCCTGCTGGAGGATAATAACCGACAGTGATGACAGGCGGTTTACGAACATCTTTACTCTAGTAATATTTATAGAATGTGTTCATTTTGTTAGTTTTATACAGAAAAAATAAAACTAAATAAAAATAATTCAAAATAAAACAAACAAACTGCGACCTAGAGAAGGATTCAGGCTCATGCTGCCCCCTGCTGGAGGACTCTCACCAACAGAGAAAACCAGCAGCTTACGAACATTTTTACTGTAGTAATACTGAATATAATAAATTTGTTTCGTTAGATTTATATAGAAACAGAATAAAAAACTTATGAGAAAACAATAACTGCAATCTGGAGGAGGAGTATACCGCACCCTGCTGGAGGACATTTAACGACAGAGAAAACAGGCAGTTTACGAACATTTTTACTCTAGTAATATTAATAAAATATAATCACTTAGTCAGTTACACACACGAAACAGAAAAAACTTACTAAAATTAAAAATATAAAATAGATATAAATAATTAAAAAATGTAAAATAAACAAACTGCAACCTGGAGGATGCACACTAATGCTGCCCCCTGCAGGAGGACTCTCACTGACGGCGAGAACAGGCGGTTTATGAACATCTTTACTCTAGTAGTATTAATACAAATAATTTGTTTTGTTGGTTTCCTACAGAAAAAAAACAGAAGCGAATAACAAAAAATAAAAAATAACTGCGACCTGAAGGAGGAATCAGGCCCATGCTGCCCCCTACTGGAGGACTCTCACCGACAAAGCGAACATGCGGTTTACGAACATTTTTACTATCGTAATATTGATAATAAATTTGTTTTGTTGGTTTCAAACAAAAACATAGCTTTAAAAAATAATAATAACTTTGACCTGGAGAAAGATTCAGCATCATGCTGCCCCCTGCTGGAGGACACTCACCGACAGAGCAAACAGGCAGTTTACGAACATTTGTACTCTAGTAATAACAATACAAATAATTCATTTAATTAATAATCCAAACCCCAGAAACGAATAACAAGTAACTGCGACCTGGAGAAGGATTCATGCTATTACCGCACCTTGCTGGAGTAAAAAACAAACATTTTTACTCTAGTAATATCAATACAAATAATTTGTTTTGTCGGTTTCATATAGAAACAGAAAAATTTACTTACGAAAAAAAGCAACCTAGAGGATTCAGACCCATACTGCCCCCTGCTGGAGGACGCTCACCGACAGAGAGAGTTTACGAATATTTTTACTATAGTAATATTCATTCATTTTCTTTTTGGCTTTATTATCAGGGGTCACCACAGCGGAATCAATCGGCAACTTATTCAGCATGTTTTCAACAGTGGATGCCCTTCCAGCAACAACCCAACACTGGGAAACACCCATGCGCACTACAGCCAACTTAGCTTATTCAATTCTCCTATAGCGCATGTGTTTTGGTTTTGTTAGACTGTGTCTACTCAAAGTTGATTGACCTAACTCAGATCAGCTATTCTGAAACCGAAAACTCAGAGTTTTTAATCTCTCAGTAAATCAACTCAGAGTTCAAGTTTAAACTCCGAGTTGTTTGAACCTCCTTACTGAAACAGGCCCCTGGAGAAGGACTCTCATCGATAGAGAAAATAGGCGATTTACTCACATTTTTACTCTAGTAATATCGATAGAACAAATTTGTTTTGTCGGTTTCATCAAAAAACTGAAAAAGTAACTTAATAAATAACAAATAAACTCTGTGACCAGTCATCCTGCCCCCTGCTGGAGGACAAGCACAGACAGCGAAAAAAAATTTAAATTGTTTTTTTTTTTTTTACGCTAGTAATGTCTGTTTCATACATAAACAAAAATTAATTTACGAAAAAAAAAGCGACCTGGAGGATTCAGGTCCATACTGCCCCCTGCTGGAGGACTCTCACCAACAGAGAGAGTTTACAAATATTTTTACTATAGTAATATTGATAATAAATTTGTTTTGTTGGTTTCAAACAAAAACATAACTTTAAATAAATAATAATAACTGCGACCTGGAGAACGATTCAGCATCATGCTGCCCCCTGCTGGGGGACACTCACAGACAGCGAAAAAATGGTAGTAAGTATGCGGTTCTAAATTGTTTTTTATACTCTAGTAATGTTGATAAATGATATTTGTTTTGTCTGTTTCATACGTAAACAAAAGCTAACTTACGAAAAAAAGCGACCTGGAGGATTCAGGTCTATACTGCCCCCTGCTGGAGGACTCTCACCAACAGAGAGAATTTATGAACATTTTTACTTTAGTGATATTCAATCATTTTCTTTTCAGTGTATTAATCAGGGGTGACCACATGAATGAATCGCTAACTTATTCAGCATATGTTTTACACAGCGGATGCCCTTCCAGCCGCAACCCAACACTGGGAAACACCCATACACACTTGCATTCACACTCATGCACTACAGCCAATTTAGCTTATTCAATTCTTCTATAGTGCATGTGTTTGGACTGTGTGTGAAACCGAAACATCCGGAGGAAAGCCACACCAACACGGGGAGAGCATGCAAACTCCACACAGAAATGCCGGCTGGATCAAACCAGTGACCTTTTTGCTGTGAGGCGATTGTGCTACCCACTTAGCCACAATGACACACACTCTAGTAATATCAATACAAATAATTTTGTACATAAACATTCACTTTGGCCTGACCTTCAAGAACTTTTCCCGGTTGAAAATGAACCCGCTGCATGCCTGTCCTAATAACATGAATATCAGATATTTCCATTCGTGCATTCAGCATATTGAGCATGTCAGTGAATTCACACTATTACAGCATCAGACTCTTGTGGTAAAAACAGGCCGTCGGCTGCTTGTCCGAGGTCTAGGCTGGACTGCTGTAACACTTAACCTTTCAGTCCGCACAGTGAAGCTCACACACACACACACACACACTCCAGATCTCACTAAACTCATTCCCAGTTGAGCCTCATTTCTCTCTGGTGGAATAAAGTGTCAACCTTCAGCCTTTACTGCTGAGAACATCACTATATTCAAGAAGCAGCTGTAGTCACACACACACACACGCACGCACACACAGACGAGGTAGAATAGCTCTCTCTGGTGGCGAGAGAGGGAACTACCGGCTTACTCCGATTTCCCATCATGCAAAATAAATATTAGCTGTACATTGTGCAGATCATGGGCAGTACAAATGACTAAATAATAATTCAAGAATGCAAAAATTATTATTATGATTTATAATACTATAAATGTTTCATATAAATTACTCAGTTTACAGGAATATGTCAGTTTTAATGTCCATGTTCAATATAAATTGGTTATTTATATTATAAATATATAGTTATTTATTATTATTATTATTATTATTATTATTATTATTATTATTATTATTATTATTATTAATATTATTATATAATTATTGTTGTTGTTGTTACTATTATTATTCATATTAATATTATTATTATGAAAATGAATATTAATATTGATGTCATGATTATGGTTATGATGATGATTATTATTATTTATATTATTATTATGGTTATGATGATGATTATTATTATTATTATTGTTGTTGTTGTTGTTTATATTATTATTAATATTACTGTTATTAAGATTAATATTGACATTATGATAATAAAAATGATAATAATAATTATTATTGTTATTATTATTATTGTTGATATTATTTTTTTACTAATATTATTATTGATCTTATAATTATTGTTGATATATAATATTAAAACTGTTTTTTTATAGTAAATATACAATTATTAATATAAACTACTCAACTTACAGAAATATGTGTTTGTATGTCTGTGCATAAACTGGTTATTCATATAATAAATATAAAATTGTTTTAAAATAATAATAAATTTTTAATTTATTTTTAAAAAATAATAAATAAAATGTATTATTATTATTATTATTATTATTATTATTATTATTATTATTATTATTATTAAATATTATAAAATTACCCAATTTACATGAATATGTCTGACATTTAGAAACCGTTCTGATGCATTATGTAAATCACAATTCATTCATTCATTCATTCATTTTTCTTTTTGACTTAGTCCCTTAATTAATCTGGGGTCGCCACAGCGGAATGAACCACCAACCTATCCAGCATATGTTTTAACGCAACAGATAACATCCAGGGGCAACCCAGTACTGGGAAACCCCAATACACACTCATTCACACACACACTCCTACACTATGGCCAATTTAGTTCATCAATTCCTCTATAGCACATGTGTTTGGACTGTGGGGGAAACCAGAGCACCCAGAGGAAACCCACCCCAACACGGGGAAACTCGAAACAGTGAACTTCTTTCTGTGAGGTGACAGTGCTATTCACTGAGCTACCATGTCACCCTAAGTCAAAATTATGCAAATGCAATATTTTTGGATTATAATTGAATTATATATGGTATTATTATTATTATTATTTTCATTATCATTATTATTTATTATTATGTAATATTATTTATTATTAGTAGTATTAATATTATTTTTTATTTTAATAATATTAAATTATTATTTATTACTATTAATATTATTATTTATTACTATAAGTATTATTTTTTATTATTAGTAGTATAATTTTATTATTATTATTAATATTATTTATTACTATTAGAATTATTTTGTATTAGTAGTCGTATTATTTTATTATTATTTTATTATATAATAATAATAATAATAACAATAACAATAATAAATCTATATAAATATATAAGCTAAAAGTAAAATGTATGAAGATAAAATAAAAATGTAAAATACAAAATAAGTATTGTCAGTGCATTGCACAGAATGTCAAGTGCAGTGCAAATTACTAACAAATAATTAAATTATGCTATTTTTTATAATTACTATCATTATTATTATTGTTAATAATTTGTATTATAAATTGGTTAACGATACATATAATACATATTCAATTATTATTGTGATTATAATAAAATTGGTTAATTTACAGAACAAAATGAACTGAATTCGGATGCATGCACCTGTAAACTAATGTAAGATCAGCAAACTAAAGCCACACTTTTAAAAGTTATCAGTTGTCAGTCTGCCAGATTGGAGCTCAAAACATTTGCATACACACAACGAAGCGGTGGGATTTTCGGAGGACAGCTGCGGGCCATGGAGATGCTGACCAAAACACAATAATTGTGAGTCAAATTTCTCCTGACACTGATCCCATCTCGACGGCTGCTTGTTCCTGTCCTTTCCGGATCCAAACATGTCTGGCTGCTGAATAATTTCACCGCCAAAACCAGCGAGCGTTCTGCTCTTCCCAACGACATTATCTATTTGTCAGCATCGACTCTTCGACAGTAAATCCACACCACGCTCCGAGTGCATGTAAATACAGCTGTCAGTGTACAAACACACACACCAAACGCAACACAGCAAAACACAAGACGCGTAATGTAAGCAAGACGCCAAAACAAGTGACCGCGGTAAGCATGCTTAAAAGAATACGATGTGCAATTCACTGAGATTAGCGTCAAGTCTTCTGTCACACGTACAATATAGTTAAACATACAAGAAATACAAAGTGCTCAGCTAAAAAGTAAGAGGAATGTAGGAGGATAAAAATGCAATGTAAAATTCTACATAAACGTTAATTGTGCAGAATACTGTGTGTAAGGAAGGGCAGTGCAAATAACTAAATAATAATTAAATGCTGTTTATAATAATAATAATAATAATAATAAATTATATTATGAATTATTTTAAATATAATAGGGTGGCGCGGTGGCACAGTGAGTAGCACTGTCGCCTCACAGCAAGAAGGCCGCTGGTTCGAGCTTCGGCTGGGTCAGTTGGCATTTCTATGTGGAGTTTGCATGCTCTCACCGTGTTGGTGTGGGTTTCCTCCAGGTGCTCCGGTCACAGTCCAAACACATAGGGGAATTGGGTAAGCTAAATTGTCTATGAGTGTGAATGAGAGTGTATGGGTGTTTCCCAGTCATGGGTTGCAGCTGGTAGGGCATCCGCTGCTAATTATTATTACTCAGTTAAAATATTGTTAAATTGTCAGTTTGTAAAAATGAGCAAGACTGCACTCACCGGCCACTTTATTAGGTACACCTTAGTACCGGGTCGGACCCCCTTTTGCATTCACAACCGCCTTAATCCTTCGTGGCATAGATTCAACAAGCTACTGGAAATATTCCTCAGAGATTTTGCTCCATATTGACATGATAGCATCACACAGTTGCTGCAGATTTGTCGGCTGCACGTCCATGATGCCAATCTCCCGTTCAGCCACATCCCAAAGCTGCTCTATTGGATTGAGCTCTGGTGACTGTGGAGGCCATTCGAGTACAGTGAACTCATCGTCATGTTCAAGAAACCAGTCTGAGATGATTTGAGCTTTATGACATGCTGCGTTATCCTGCTGGAAGTAGCCATCAGAAGATGGAGACACTGTGCTCATAAAGGGATGGACATGGTCAGCAGCAATACTCAGGTAGGCTGTGGCGTTGATGCTCAATTGGTACTAATGGACCCAAAGTGTGCCAAGAAAATCTTCCCCACAGCATTACACCAACACCAGCAGCCTAAACCGCTGACTCAAGGCAGGATGGATCCATGCTTTCATGTTGTTGAGGGCAAATTCTGACCCGACCATCTGAATGTGTCAGCAGAAATGGAGACTCATCAGAGCAGCAACGTTTCTCCAATCTTCTATTGTCCAGTTTTGGTGAGTCTGTGTGAATTGTAGCCTCAGTTTCCTGTTCTTAGCTGACAGGAGCGGCACCCGGTGTGCTCTTCTGCTGCTGTAGCCCATCCGCTTCAAGGTTGGACGTGTTGTGTGTTCAGAGATGCTCTTCTGCAGAGCTCGGTTGTAACGAGTGCTTATTTGAGTTACTGTTGCCTTTCTATCAGCTGGAACCAGTCTGGCCATTCTCCTCTGACCTCCGGCATCAGCAAGGCCCACAGAACCGCCGCTTACTGGAAATTTCCTCTGTGTCCGACCATTCTCTGTAAACCCTAGAGATCGTTGTGCGTGAAAATCCCAGTAGATCAGCAGTTTCTGAAATACTCAGAGCAGCCCGTCTGGCAGCAACAACCATGCCGCGTTCAAAGTCTCTTAAATCCCTTTGTTCCCCATTCTGATGCTCGCTTTGAACTGCAGCAGATCGTCTTGACCATGTCTATGAATTGCTGCCATGTGATTGGCTGATTAGAAATTTGCATTAACGAGCAGTTGTACAGGTGTACCTAATAAAGTGGCCGGTGAGTGTACAGTATATGATATGCAATTTACTGAGATTCACGTTTAAGTCTTCTGTCATACATACAATACAGTTATACATACACAAAATAAAAAAGCGAAAAGATAAACTTTATAAACAAAATAAGCGTTAATTGTGCAGAAAATGTAAAGTGGGGCAGAGCAAGTTAATAAATATTAATTAAATGCAATTATTATTGATATTATTCATTCATTCATTCATTTCCTTGTCGGCTTAGTGCCTTTATTAATCCGGGGTCGCCACAGCGGAATGAACTGCCAATTTATCCAACAAGTTTTTATGCAGCGGATGCCCTTCCAGCTGCAACCCATCTCTGGAAAACATCCACACACACATTCACACACTCATACACTACGGACAATTTAGCCTACCCAATTCACCTGTACCGCATGTCTTTGGACTGTGGGGGAAACCGGAGCACCCGGAGGAAACCCACACAGAAACGTCAACTGAGCGGAGGCTCGAACAAGCGACCCAGCGACCTTCTTGCGGTGAGGCGTCAGCACTACCTTCTGCGCCACTGCTTCGCCCTTTTTATTATTAATATTTTATAATAATAATAATAATAATAATAATAATAATAATAATAATACATTATACTGTAAATGTATTATAAATATAGTAAATATGCAGTTATTAGTAACATAAATTACTCATCAAAATAAAAAAACGTTAAATTTTCAGTCTGTAAAATTGGCCCTCTAAAAAAAAGAGTTGCTGTAAATACAGATGTCAGTGTACAAACACACACACCAAACGCAACACAGGGAAACACAAGACGCGTAATGTAAGCAAGGCGCCAAAACAAGTGACCGCGGTAAGCATGCTAAAACAAAATATATATGATATGCAATTTACTGAGATTAGCATCAAGTCTTCTGTCAGGCGTGTTTGAGAGATAACACACACACACACACACACACACACACACACACACACACACACACACACACACTAATGTCTTCCTCTGGCAGAAACAATCCAGTGTCTTTAGAGGACGTTTTGTGCAGAAGAGGACAGATTTCTGCTGTTAATGTCGAGGAAACACACAAGCGTGAAGAGAAACGATGGAGAAAAGGAGCGGGGGAATATAAGGAGGATTGTTTAGTGAAACGTCTTCAGCATACTGAGGAAAAATAAGACATAAAGAACAACAAAAGCCTTAAGATTCAAACACAGCAGCTGGGTTCATTCATTCATTCATTCATTTTCCTTCAGCTTAGGCCCTTATTCATGAAGGATCATCACAGTGGAATGAACCGCCAACTATTCAAACATTTTTTAACACATTTTTCTGTGTTTCAATAGGTTATTTCGCATAAAACAAATGCTTTTTATTGCTTCTTCACAAGTTAGATTTTTAATCATAAATGTGGAAGTGCTCTAAATAAATCTGCAGCATTTAGTGAGGTGTAAAGTAGGCTAGCAGGATTGTGCATATAAAGCAGTTCAGTGATTACAGCTAACTATAGATTCAGTCCCTCGAGCACATTCAATTACAATCAGAGGATTGGGACTGCGCCTCTACCATGAGCAGCGCTACATCTACAGAAAATGTGTTTTTATGGAGGCCATATGATCAGCTGTAGTCGTTTCCCTTTTCTTTAGTCTTCAGTGTAGCTGTTTGTGCTTGTAAAGTGTAGATTTTAGTATTTACAACTCTTTGTAGGACCTAATGCTAATGTATAGTTAACTGGTAAACTAATAAATATTGTAGTACATTTAGGTTTAATACCGTAAACTGTGGCAGCATGGCAACAGCTTGTCACCCAGTTATAAGCGCAGTTATTTGGGAAAATTAACAGTTAAAGTGAGCGGCGTTCGTCTGACAGCTCCATTTGCGATAGCACCCTCCCAATGGATATTGGATAAGACGAAATGGCCAAGCATCCAGCCCCAAATATACAATCTCATTAAAACTCCAAGTGTTTTAACAAGAGAGAAGTTAAAGATCTACAAGTCTTTGGATGCCTACAATGTTGTTCTGTGCGGTCATGTGCAGGAAATAATGCTCCATGATGACCAGATTCAAAACTATGTAGTGTTAAAAACCGAGGTTCTGCCTAGCCAAAGACAAGAAGATGGAGCTGTACAAGGCCTGGGTCATCATCAACAAGCAGAACAACTGCATTCTGACAGCCAACTGCTCCTGTACAGCAGGGTGTGTGAACACACATGTTTACATTTCATTCTGAGCACTCAGTGTCCGCAGTTTAATTCACCATGTTGAACTGTTTTTGCTGAAATCATTGCTGAAATCGAAAACAAGTAACAACATGCCGCATATCCGATCTAGACATTACTGTATCCAATCTAGACTTCACCGTATCTGATCTAGACTTAACAGTATCCAATCTAGACTTTACTGTATCTGATCTAGACTTTACCGTATCCAATCTAGGCTTTACTGTATCTGATCTAGACTTTACCGTATCTGATCTAGGCTTTACTGTATCTGATCTAGACTTTACCGCATCCGATCTAGACTTTACTGTATCTGATCTAGACTTAACCGTATCTGATCTAGACTTTACTGTATCCAATCTAGACTTCACCGTATCTGATCTAGACTTAACAGTATCCGATCTAGACTTCACCGTATCCAATCTAGACTTCATCGTATTCGATCTAGGCTTTACCGTATCTGATCTAGACTTTACTGTATCCAATCTAGGCTTTACCATATCCGATCTAGACTTTACTGTATCCGATCTAGATTTTACCATATCAGATCTAGACTTTACCGTATCCGATCTAGAATTTTACCGTATCCAATCTAGACTTCACTGTATCCGATCTAGACTTTACTGTATCCAATTTAGATTTTACCATATCTGATCTAGACTTTACCGTATCCAATCTAGACTTTACTGTATCCAATTTAGATTTTACCATATCTGATCTAGACTTTACCGTATCCGATCTAGACTTTACTGTATCCAATTTAGATTTTACCATATCTGATCTAGACTTTACCGTATCCGATTTAGACTTTACCGTATCTGATCTAGACTTTACCGTATCCGATCTAGAGTTTTCTGTATCTGATCTAGACTGATCTACAGTATCCGAACTAGACAACACCGTATCCAATCTAGACTTTACTGTATCCAATCTAGATTTTACCGTATCCGATCTAGACTTCACCGTATCCAATTTAGACTTTACAGTTTCTGATCTAGACTTTACCGTATCTGATCTAGACTTCATCGTATTCGATCTAGGCTTTACCGTATCTGATCTAGACTTTACTGTATCCAATCTAGGCTTTACCATATCCGATCTAGACTTTACTGTATCCGATCTAGACTTTACTGTATCCGATCTAGATTTTACCATATCAGATCTAGACTTTACCGTATCCGATCTAGAATTTTACCGTATCCAATCTAGACTTCACCGTATCCGATCTAGACTTTACTGTATCCAATTTAGATTTTACCATATCTGATCTAGACTTTACTGTATCCGATCTAGACTTTACTGTATTCGATCTAGACTTTACTTTATCCGATCTAGACTTTACCGTATCCGATCTAGATTTTACCGTATCCGATCTAGACTTTACCGTATCCGATCTAGACTTTACCGTATCCGATCTAGACTTAACCGTATACAATCTAGACTTCACCGTATCTGATCTAGACTTTATTGTATGCAATCTAGACTTTACCATATCCGATCTAGACTTTACTGTGTCCGATCTAGACGTTACTGTATTCGATCTAGACTTTACCGTATCCGATCTAGACTTTACCGTATCCGATCTAGACTTTACCGTATCCGATCTAGACTTAACCGTATACAATCTAGACTTTACCGTATACGATCTAGACTTTACCATATCTGATCTAGACTTTACTGTATCCGATCTAGACTTTACTGTATTCGATCTAGACTTTACTTTATCCGATCTAGACTTTACCGTATCCGATCTAGATTTTACCGTATCCAATCTAGACTTCACCGTATCTGATCTAGACTTTATTGTATGCAATCTAGACTTTACCATATCCGATCTAGACTTTACTGTGTCCGATCTAGACTTTACCGTATTCGATCTAGACTTTACCGTATCCGATCTAGACTTTACCGTATCCGATCTAGACTTTACCGTATCCGATCTAGACTTAACCGTATACAATCTAGACTTTACCGTATACGATCTAGACTTTACCGTATCCGATCTAGACTTTACTGTATATGATTTACACTTTACCATTTTTGAACTTCCACCTGTGGGACAAATTACTATAAATAATAAACAGCAGAAAACGGTCAAACTACTTGATCTACAAACAAGCGTGTTCATGATCATAGTCAGTGGCAGAGGGGGGTGGATGGGTACATATTTGTACCTGAAGGGTCCATAATGGCACATCAAAGGTACTTTTTAGGTACGTTTGGGCACTAAAATGCACCTCTGAGGTACCACTGTGGACATTATGGGTACATGTATCTTTTGACAAGGTGCTGCCCCAGTGACCGCTCCTGTACCTTTATTTCTGTAAGTGTATAGTATTTTTTCATGTGGGTTGCAGAGTTACAAAGCTCAAAACTGATTTTCTTTCCCCATCTAACAGAAAGATCTGCCTATAAAAAAACACTCTGACTAAAGTGTCACAGTTTGAAATATTAACATAATGGCTCCCTAAGGCAAACAAGCAAATTGAGTGATTTTTAGAGATGTCTTCATTTTGCACCAGCGCTGTGTAAATAAAAACTGACCTGTGTGAAATATTGTGTAATTCTTGTCAGAACATGACGCGGGCTCAAACTGATAGGGTAAAAACCTCACCATTATTATTTTGTTTGTTTACAATTGCTTAAGAAGCCTTGGCAGCTGAAACTGGCAATTATGGTTAAGAGAAGTTAAGGGTTAGTTCAGCCAAAAATGAAAACCTGATGTTTATTTACTCACCCTCAAGCCATACATGATGTAGGCAAGTTAAACAAGCACACAAACACACAGTAAAAGAGTCGTGGGTGGCTTTTCAAACCGTAATAAACTCATTAATTTAAAAAAGTTTGTACTTTTAAAACTGAAATAATAAATTATTTAAAAAATTGAGAAGAAAACAAAGTCAGATTCACACAGAGTTGAAAGCAAAATGATTAACCTTCATGTTTAAAAAATCTAACATTTCTTCAGTGTTTTACTTTTTTAATAATGAGAAGGTATTTTTAACACATTTTTAAACATAATCATTTTAATAACTAACTGATTTAATCTTTGCCATGACGACTGTACATAATATTTTACCTTTTATTTTGCAAGATACTCGTATCAAAATGCATTTTAAACTATGCTAATTACAGTAGGTTCATTTGTCAAATAACTGGACAACAGTGTTTTGTTCTGTAGACATTCACATCTCATTTTTATCAACTTATCCGGGGCCGGGTCATGGGGGCAGCAGTCTTAGGAGAGAACTCCAGACTCTCTCTCCCCAGACAGTTCCTCCAGCTCCTCTGGGGGGATCCCGAGGTGTTCCTAGGCCATCTAAGAGACATAGCCCTCCAGCGTGTCCTGGGTCTTCCCCAAAGCCTCCTCCGGACACGCCTGGAACACCTCCCTAGGTAGGTGTAACGGAGGCCAGCTAGTGTGTGCTGTGCAGGTAAACCTCACTCCTCTGACCTCTAAAGGTGCTCTAGCAACAGACGCTAGAGGCCATGGTCTTTAGCCTCCTTGGTAGAGCACCCAACTCCCATGCGGAAGGTCGCCGGTTCGATACCAGCTTGGAGCGGGTTGGGTGGCGTAGGACCGGTGGGGTTACATTGGTGCCGTGACCCGGATGGGAGTGAGGTTTAGGGGGGTGAGTGTAACGGAGGCCAGCTAGTGTGTGCTGTGCAGGTAAACCTCCCTCCTCTGACCTCTAAAGGTGCTCTAGCGACAGATGCTAGAGGCTATGGTCTTTAGCCTCCTTGGTAGAGCACCTGACTCCCGTGCGGAAGGTCGCCGGTTCGATCCCAGCTCGGAGCGGGTTGGTTGGCGTAGGACCGGCGGGGTTACATAGGCATCCAGGAGGCTCTTACAACTGAGATCCACCACAAGACTTTCGTCAGGTAGTGTATATAATTTAAAATGCCTAAAATGTCAGTAAAAGTCACTTTGTTTAACTGTAGAGTTGAATTTTCAGCATCAGAAGCCGACAGAGCAGAGATAAACATCCCATAATGCAACTCACATCCGCAAATAAACTGTTAAACTATTAATTAAACTGATTTTACTGCATTGGACTAGTTTGTTACACATCTCAGGTTTCAGGTCCTGGGAGGATTTGTAGTCTCAGTTCACCCTTTAGCAAGGAATGGCAGACCTGAGGCTCTTCTCAGCCCTTATGGACACCTTATGAAAGTGTGTGTTAGGCAAGGATAATGGTGGATTTATGGCTGGAGAGCGAAGTGTCCCTTATCACACACTGCCAACTATTTTATACGGCGCTACAGGGACGCTCTTCTTTAACTGCCGCAGTCCATCGTCCTAACCTTCACTATTTACAACATTAAATGAAGCGTTTCCTCCAGACAGGACTCAAGTGAGGTCATAGGATTACGAAAAAAACATGTTTCTTTGACCAATATGCCGGGGCGGATTTAGGGATCTAATCAATTCCAGCCATGGGGTCCGGCAGTCCTAAGATGCAACCTGTGTGCTTTTAATCATTCATTTTCCTTCAGCTTAGTAACTTAAGCCTGGTTTATACTTCTGCGTCAAGTGACCAGCGTGACCCACGGCGCATGCACCGCGCATGGCTGTGCATTTATAGTTCTGCGCACTGTCTCTGTTGGTCTGCATTAACACTTCCGAAACGCTAGTGGGCAGTGAGGTGTTAATGTTTCTCTGTGTCGAGTTTCTTCTCTGCTGTTTTGCTTTTCCTGAACACTTCCTGGATGTACAAGTGCCTCAAACTCGCTCATTTTGAGGCAGGAACCGGCGGACGTGCAACAACTTTAACTATGAGGTAAACACAAAACAAAACTTTCCATCCGGAGCTCCTTCACGGGACTCCACACTTGTAAACAATCGCTCCATTGGGCTCGCGTCCAGCTCGCGCCATTTGCGCGGCTCTCGGTCCCGCCCAGACTCGTCAAAGCTATCAAGCCGACCAATCACAGAGCTTGCGCTATGCGTCGTTGCGACGTGTAGTTACAATTTTTGAGAGGTGCACGTCAGCGACGCCGACGACCACCGGCGTTTGACGCAGAAGTATAAATCAGCCTTTATTTATCAGGGGCTGCCACAGTGGACTGAACCAACAACAATTCTAGCATATCCTTTACGCAGCGGATGCCCCTCCAGCTGCAATCCAGTACTGGGAAACACCCAACACTATGGACAATTTAGTTCATCAATTCCCCTATAGCGCATGTGTTTGGACTGTGACCAGCTTAATCCAGCTAAAACCAGCTTGACCAGCCTGGTTTAAGCTGGACATAGCTGGATTTGGCTGGGCTCCCTGCTTGGCTAGGCCGGTCAAGCTGGTTTTAGCTGGTCATCTCCCAGCCTGACCAGCTAAGACCAGCCCGGAAATGGCCAAAACCCCTCTAAAACCAGGCTGGTTGACCAACTAAAACCAACCAACCAGCCTAGGCTGGTTTAAGCTGTTTTTTCAGCAGGGTGTAGTTAAAAAAAGCAGCATTTTTATGATTATATTTCATAACTCGGATAAGAGTAAAACAAGAATCACCATTTAAAAGTGTATATATATATATATATATATATATATATATATAGTCAATCATTCATTTTCTTTTAGGCTTAGCCCCTTTATTAATAAGGGTTCGCCACTGCGGAATGAACCGCCAACTTATCCAGCATATGTTTTATGCAGCAGATGCCCTTCCGGCTGCAACCCATCACTGGGAAACATTCATACACACTCATTCACACACATACACTATGTACAGTTTAGCCTACCCAATCCCCCTATAGCACATATCTTTGAACTGCGGGGGAAACCGGAGCAACCAGAGGAAGCCCACGCCAACACGGGGAGAACATGCAAACTCCATGCAAAAATGCCTGACCTAGCCAAGGCTTGAACTAGCGACCTTCTTATTGTAAGGCGATTATGCTACCCGCTGCGCCACCGTGCTGCCTCAATATATATAAAATACATAACTTTGATTCAACTGTAAACGATGAGATGAGTATAATGAGGTGCCATTATTCAGTTCAGCCGTACAATATTGAAAGGCAACTTATTAGAATGAACTAATTACATTCAGCAGACCATGAAGAAGCCCAAAAACTCGAGACGTGCTGATTATTGCTGCACTGTGGGGAATACAAAGAGAAAGTATTCTGACATAAACACAGTAAACTTACATTTCATAACCACCGATCTTTATCTTACTGCTCAAAAGCCCTTCTCTATGACCATCCATGCATTTCTTCATTGAGCACACACACACACACACACACACACACACACACACACACACACACACACACACACACACACACTCACACACACACACACACACACACACACACACACACACACACACACACTCACACACACACACACACACACACACACACACACACACACACACAGACACACACACACACACACACAGACACACACACACACACACACACATACACACACACACTCACTTGAGTTGAAAAAATTCACTTGAGAAAATTGTTAATACAAATTATGGAAGATGGAGACGATTAGACCCTGACATAGTGAACATTACACCCATGTGATTCCATTATGCTTGCTTTGTTTACTTTTAGTTGCTAGGCTACCAATACTAAAACCAGCCACTCTAATAACTTGATTATTAGAATGCACCTAATCACTTTTATGTTAGGATGGCTACACACACACACACACACACACACACACACACACACACACACACCTGTGTAAATGAAGTGAACCCAAAGAAGACTAAGTTTGAGGATTTTGAAATATTGCATGAGAAACAAGTGACGGCAATTGATTTTATTATTTTAATAAAAATATTATTCATTCATTCATACAATCATTGTCTTGTCGGCTTAGTCCCTTTATTAATCCGGGGTCGCCACAGCAGAATGAACCGCCAACTTATCCAGCAAGTTTTTACCCAGCGGATGCCCTTTCAGCCACAATCCATCTCTGGGAAACACCCACACACACATTCACACACACACTCATAAACTACAGACAATTTTAGCATACCCAATTCACCTGTACCACATGTCTTTGGACTGTGGGGGAAACCGGAGCACCCGGAGGAAACCCACGCAAAGGCAGGGAGAACATGCAAACTCCACACAGAAACGCCAACTGAGCCGAGGTTCAAACCAGCGACCTTCTTGCTGTGAGGCGACAGCACTACCTACTGCGCCACTGCCACGCCCCATAAAAATATCAATATTATTAAAATTTATAAAAATAAAAATACTTTAAATTGCAAAATAGTTTTTACGCTCACTTGAGGTGGCTTTGGACTGGCTTTGTTTACTTTTGGTTGCTAGGCTACCAATACTACGCTCAGCCACTCTAAAAACTTGATTTAAATGCAGCTAGTTGCTTTATGTTAGGTGACACACACACACACAAACCTGTGGTATTTCAGAGAACCTGAAGAAAAATCAAAGTTTCAGGAAACACTTCCAGCAAACTCATTTTTACTGTCACATGTTGAGATCCTGCATGAGAAACAAGTGAACAAATTTAGAATAAAAATACTTTTTACAGCCCGGGCTCATTCTAAAAATTTTCCCATGTATACATTTCTAGAGAGCGCCAAATACATCACAGGAGCTACGTTTTTTTGCAGTTCTTGTTTTCGCTAATCCACCAGAGGGCGCTGTGTATGCTTTTACAGATGCCAAATCCACGCCTGCTGTTCTCACATACATCCAACAAAGCCTGCTGTCGACTGACTGACTGAATGACTGACTGATCGACTGAGCCCCCGCCTCCTCTTCCCCTAATCCCAACTGCAGTGTTTACAAAAGCAAGAAGAAGAAAAGTCCTCACCTGATTTTTACCACATTTTCAGATTTTACCACATTCTCACTGTTATTTACTTGTTTATTTTATTTTTTGGCTGACGTACATGGCGAGCTAACTGGCAAACTGGTAACAGCGAGAAAGTCATACACACAGAGGTAAGCGGTCATCTGGTATCACGAAAAGGAATGGTGTCATACCGCCCCATAGCGTTCATTTTTAAGGCGAAATGCAGCCATATGTACCTCTGGCTACATAATTCAGGATCTCCAGAAATGTATATAGGACTACGTTTCCAGAATGAGCCTATATAGATTTTTATGTTAACTTGAGGGGGTTTTAGACTTGCTTTGTTTACTTTTGGTTGCTAAGCTACCAATACTACAATCGGCCACTCTAACAACTTGATTTAAATGCACCTAATGGCTTCATGTTTGGAGACACACACACACACACACACACACACACATTTAAATGCTCCTTTTCGCCAAACACACACACATGTGGGAATTCAGAGAACCTGAATAAAACTGAAAGTATTAGGAAACACTACCAGCAAACTCCTCTTTACTGTCACATGTTGAGATCCTGCATGAGAAACGAGTGACGCCAAATTTAGAACAAAAATACTTTAAATTGCTAAATAGTTTTTAAAACCCAGGCTCATTCTGAAAACGTACCTCTATATATATTTCTGGAGAGCGCCAAGTAAATCCCAGGAGCTAGGTTTTTTGCAGTTTTTGTTTTCACGAATCCACCAGAGGGCGCTGTGTAGAGATCTCAGATTTCTCTTGCGAGGGCCATTTGTGCCTGCTGTTCTTGTGTAAATCCCCCAGAGGCCGCTGTCTACTGACTGACTGACTGAATGACTGACCAACTGACTGACCCACCCTTATCCCCTAAACACAACAAGTGTTTTCAAAAGCAATCCAAAAAAAAAAAAGCCCTCACCTGATTTTTACAACGTTTTCAGATTTTACCACATTCTTACCCTGTTATCCACTTGTTTATTTATTTTTTATTTTTGGCTTTTGTTTCTTGTACCTGCTTTCTGGAACTGTTCTTTGCCAGATTTGAAGCCCATCGTCCTGGTCAACTTTCTGCATCTCAAGTCCGCCAACCTACATGGCGAGCTAACTGGATAAACAGATAACAGTGGTGAAGCCGTCCACAAAGAGGTAAGCGATCAGCTGGTAGCGTGAAAAGGAAGTCTCATACCGCCCCATAGCGTTTGTTCTAAAGATGAAATGCAGCCATACATACCTCTGGCTACATAATTCACCATCTCCAGAAATGTATATAAGGGTATGCTTTCAGAATGAGCCTGTGTTGATTTTTTACGTTTACTTGAGGGGGTTTTAGACTTGCTTTGTTTACTTTTGGTTGCTAAGCTACCAATACTACAGTCGGCCACTCTAACAACTTGATTTAAATGCACCTAATGGCTTCATGTTAGGAGATGGCTACACACACACACACACACACACACACAAACTCACTACTGTGGGAATTCAGAGGAAGCAAAGAAAACTAAAACTTTTAGGAAACCCTTCCAGCAAACTCTTCTTTGCTGTGCAGAATTAAAGTCTTTGTAGGATTCTGTTAAGTCCTCCAAAATCCTTTTTTTTTTTTTTTTTTTGCCCCTCAAACCAAAGCATTTCGTATTTGGCAAATCATACCAATCCTGTTGGTTGCATTCTAAATAAGGACAGAGAGAGAGAGAGAGAGAGAGACAAAAAAGAAAAACTTGGCTGTTTAACAATTGCGCTTTTGTTCCAGGAGTTCGGAGCCCGGCGATGAGTGCAGGTCCCAGGGGTGGCAGATATAACGTAAGGGACGAACGGTAATGGTTTCAATGTCCTGAGCGTTTTCTTGTGTACAAGTTTTTTAGCCCTCGCTTTCGGTCTGGCAGCGTACCCTCAACGCATCCTGTGGGAGAAGCAAAAGAAGAAGCCTGGTTTAAAGCTATAGCCAGATCAAAACTAACACATTTCCAAAATAAAATTCATACACGCACAGCACGATTCACTAAATCCTCAAAACACAATTCATAAGTACAACACACGAATTGGATTTGGGTATTTTTGAATTGAGTTTTGAATTTACGAATTGGATTTTTGTATTACTGAATTGCGTGTTGAATTTAGGAATTGTATTGTTTGTTTTTGAATTGCGTTTTGAATTTACGAATGGGATTTTTGCATTTATGAATTGTGTTTTGAATTTACAAATCAGATTTGTGTATTTTTTAATCATGGTTTAAAATCTTCTAAATTAGATTTGTGTATTTACGAATTGCATTTTTAACCTACAAATTAGATTTGTGTATTACTAAATTGCGTTTTGAGTTTACGAATTGGATTAGTGAATTATTAAATCATCTTTTGAATTTATGAATTGGGTTTGTGTATTTATAAATCATGTTTTGAATTTACGAATTGTATTTGTGTATTTACGAATCGTGTTTTGAATTTACGAATTGTGTTTGTGTATTTATGAATCGTGTTTTGAATTAAGAATTGGATTTGTATATTTATGAAATGCGTTTTGAATTTATGAATTGGATTTGTTTGGTTATGAATCGTTTTTTGAATTTACGGATTGAATTTGTGTATTACTAAATTGCGTGTTTAATTTACAAAGTGGATTTGTATATTGTTGAATTGCATTTTGTATTTCTGAATAGGATTTGTGTATTTATGAGTTGTGTTTTGAATTTATGAATCAGATTTGTGAATTTACTAATCATGTTTTGAATTTACGAATTGAATTTGTGAATTTTTTAATTGGGATTTAAGTTTTCCGAATTAAATTTGTGTATTTTACGAATTGCGTTTTCAACCTACTAATTGGATTTGTTTAATACTGAATTGCATTTTGAATTTACAAATTGGATTTGTATATTTACGAATTATGTTTCTAATTTATGAGTCAGATTTGTGTATTTTTAAATCATGTTTTGAATATACAAATTGTATTTGTGTATTTTTGAATCGCCTTTTGTATTAACGAATCGGATTTGGGTATTTTTCAATTGTTTTTTGAATTACGAATCAGATTTATACATTTTTTGATTCGTGTTTTAAATTTACGAATTGTATTTGTGTATTTTTAAATTGTGGTTTAAATTTACGAATTGTATTTGTGTATTTATGAATCGTGTTTTGAATTTACGAATTGGATTTGAATATTTATGAAATGCGTTTTGAATTCACGAATTGGATTTGTTTGGTTATGAATCGTTTTTTGAATTTACGGATTGGATTTGTGTATTACTGAATTGCGTGTTTAATTTACAAAGTGGATTTGTATATTGTTGAATTGCATTTTGTATTTCTGAATAGGATTTGTGTATTTACGAGTTGTGTTTTGAATTTATGAATCAGATTTGTGAATTTACTAATCATGTTTTGAATTTACGAATTGAATTTGTGAATTTTTTGATTGGGATTTAAAATTTCCGAATTAAATTTGTGTATTTTACGAATTGCGTTTTCAACCTACTAATTGGATTTGTTTAATACTGAATTGCATTTTGAATTTACAAATTGGATTTGTATATTTACGAATTATGTTTCTAATTTATGAGTCAGATTTGTGTATTTTTAAATCATGTTTTGAATTTGCAAATTGTATTTGTGTATTTTTGAATCGCGTTTTGTATTAACGAATCGGATTTGGGTATTTTTCAATTGTTTTTTGAATTACGAATCAGATTTATTCATTTTTTGAATCGTGTCTTAAATTTACGAATTGTATTTGTGTATTTTTAAATCGTGGTTTAAATTTACGAATTGTATTTGGGTATTTTTAAATCGTGTTTTGAATTTACGAATTGGGTTTGTGCATTTTTGAATCATGTTTTGTATTCATGATTTGGATTTGTGAGTTTACGAATCAAATTTGTGTATTTACGAATTGTGGTTTCAATTTTACGAATTGGATTTGCGTACTTATGAATTGTGTATTAAACTCACGAGTTGGCTTTTGTAAATGCAAATTGTGTTGTGAATAAATTAATTAAACTTCGCAATTGTATTATTTTTTTGGATGAACGGTAATGGTTTCAATGTCCTGACCGTGTCTCTCAATGTCTTGGTGTACAAGTTTTGCAGTCCTCGCTTTCTGTCTGGCAGCGTACCCTCAACACATCCTGTGGGAGAAGCAGAAGAAGCCTGGTTTAAAGCAGAGGCTCAACGGCCACATCAAACAATGTCTTTTTGTCGTAAACAAAGACAGGGCAGGCTGCCTGGGGCCCCGTCCCTCTTTTTCTTTCTCCTTTACCCCGCACACCAGTCATTCCTCCTTTTTCCTCTCTCTTTTTCTTTTCTGTATAACTTCCAGCCCTCTGGATCATGTCCAGCCTACTTCCCCATATGCCACAAGTCTCAGCAGTCTGTCAAACAAATTCACACTGGCTTTGGCTTTTATTTGTATGCATACGGCCACAAACGTATCAAACAAAGAGAAGTGTGTGGAGTTGGAGAGTGTTGCATATGCATTCAAGCAGTTGAAAGGGATAGTTCACCCAAAAATGTGATCAATTACTGACCTTTACCTTGTTCCAAACACAAAAGAAGATAGTCTGTAGAATGTTGGAAACCGGTAACCATTGACTTCCATTGTTTCTCCCACTATGGAAATCAATGGCAACTTTCTTCAGAGAAGAGAAGCTCATAAAAAGTTTTGAATCACTTGAGGGGGAACAAAATTTTGTGAGTAGATTGTACATATATATATATATATATATATATATATATATATATATATATTTATATATACACACACACACACACACACACAGTTAAAATTATTAGCCCCCATTTTATTTATTTTTTTCTTTTTTAAATATTTCCCAAATGATGTTTAACAGAGCAAGGACATATTTACAGTATGTCTGATAATATTTTTTCTTCTGGAGAAAGTCTTGTTTGTTTTATTTCGACTAGAATAAAAGCAGTTATCATTTTTTTAAAAACCATTTTAAGGTCAATATTATTAGCCCCTTTTTTTACGATAGTCTACAGAACAAACCATCGTTATTCAATAACTTGCCTAATTACCCTAACCTGCCTAGTTACCCTAATTACCCTAGTTAAGCCTTTAATTGTCACTTTAAGCTGTATAGGAGTGTCTTGAAGAATATCTAGTCTAATATTATATACTGTCATCATGGCAAAGATAAAATAAATCAGTTATTAGAAATGAGTTATTAAAACTATTATGATTAGAAATGTGTTGAAGAAATCTCTACAATAAACAGAAATTTGGGGGAAAAAATAAAAATAAACAGGGGGGTGAATAATTCAGGGGGGCTAATAATTCTGACTTCAACTGTGTATATTCAGTATATATATATGCAACTAAAAGGGCATCCGCTGCATAAAACATATGCTGGATAAGTTTAAAGTTGATATATTCAATATTCATTCATTTTCTTTTTGGCTTCATTAATCAGGGGTCGTCACAGCGGTATGAACCACCAACTTATCCAGCATACTGTATGTTTTTACAAAGCGGATGGCCTTCCAGCTGCAACCCACTACCGGGAAACACCCATACACTCTCATTCACACACATACATTAGGGAAAATTTAGCTCACCCAATTCCTTTATAGCACATGTGTTTGGACTGCGGGGGAAACCGGAGCACCCGGAAGAAACCCACGCCAACACGGAGACAACATGCAAACTCCACACAGAAATGCCACACTGCAAAAAATGCATTCCTTGCTTAGATTTTTTGTCTTGTTTCTAGTCTAAATATCTAAAATTTCTTATATCAGGAAGCATTTTCAAAACAAGCAAAACATATTGTCTTGTTTTGAGAAATAATATGCCAATATTAAGTGAGTTTTTCCTTAAAACAAGCAAAATAATCTGCCAATGGGGGAAGCAAAATGGTCTTGTTTTTTCTTTTGACGTAAGATTATTTTGCTTCCCCCATTGGCAGATTATTTTGCTTGTTTTAAGGAAAAACTCACTTAATAATGGCATTTTATTTCTCAAAACAAGACAATATGTTTTGCTTGTCTAGAAAACTCTTCTTGATTTAGGAATTTTTAGATATTTGGACTAGAAACAAGACAAAAATCTAAGTAAGAAAAGCTTTTTTTTTTGCAGTGCAACAGCCGGGACTCGAACCAGCGACCTTCTTGCTGTGAGGCAACAGTTCTAACTACTGCACCACCGTGTCGCCCCACAAATGTAATATGTATTAAAAATACACCTATTTATTGTCTATAAGAATGTAATCTATTCTCATAAAGGGCATTGTAAAGATATACTTAATGGCATAGCTCATCCTAAAATTAAAATATACACTGTAAAATATATCTATAAATTAGCAGGTTTTTGTATTTTTTGATTCATGTTTTTATTTTATTGATGGAATTAAATGTTATCTTAAGAAAAGCCGTTTATGCAATGTATTATCTTAATAAAGACATATTTCCCAGTGATTGGCTGGACCTGAGTCTTCTTGTCTTGTCCCTATTTAAGCAGTAAATAAATTCATTCATTCATTTTCCTTCGGCTTAACTATTTTATTGCCGTACAAACATGAATCATGTATAGATTTTATTTCATAAATGTACTATTTCTGAGACTGATCTGACTCCATATTTACAGCGCTGGAGTTCTCACTGCTCTTCCCACAATCGGATTTCTTCCCACAGACTGCCAGAAGATCGGCTCTATCATGTCTCCAGAAGACACGGAGTCTGACGCCGGCCTGCGATTCATCTCTCAAGAATCTGAAGAGGCTCTTTCTCATCTGGTTAACCATAGACAGATGAACAGGCAGGGGGAGATAAGATGCTTCCTGCAGACACAGACGCTGCTGATGTATTTGTGGACATTTGTTTTTATTTATGATTTATTTGAGTGGGGACATCACAAGAAACTCCATGAGAAATATGTCTTTTGCGTTGCATAAAGTGCTAAACTGCTCTGGTTCGAGTCCCGGCTGGGTCAGTTGGCGTTTCTGTGTGGAGTTTGCATGTTCTCCTTGTGTTGGCGTGGAGTTCCTCCGGGTGCCCACAGTCCAAACACATGTGGTACAGGTGAATTAGGTAAGCTAAACTGTCCATAGTGTCTGTGTGAAATGAGAGGGTGTTTCCCAGTGATGGGTTGCGGCTGGAAGGGCATCCGCTGCGTAAAAACGTGCT
This sequence comes from Danio rerio, assembly GCF_052040795.2. Classification (NCBI taxonomy): domain Eukaryota; kingdom Metazoa; phylum Chordata; class Actinopteri; order Cypriniformes; family Danionidae; genus Danio; species Danio rerio. The sequence goes on from NC_141022.1 coordinate 2,215,872, forward strand.
GGATAAGTTGGCGGTTCATTCCACTGTGGCGACCCCAGATTAATAAAGGGACTAAGCCGACAACAAAATGCATGAATATATATATATATATATATAACAATAATAATATTAATATTAATTTTATTTATAAAAAATATGAATATTTTTAATAAATCAAATTCAGTTTTTTTCCATATTTTTTATTAAAATTGTAAAATATGATAAATGATATAATTTTTTTTACTAAATTTAATCGTCCTTTTTCTAGCAACTACATGTTTTTTTTGGGGGGGGGGGGGGGGGTCGCCGAGGCAAAGCAGTGGCGCAGTAGGTAGTGCTGTCACCTCACAGCAAGAAGGTCGCTGGTTCGAGCCTCAGCTCAGTTGGCGTTTCTGTGTGGAGTTTGCATGTTCTCTCTGCGTTTGCATGGGTTTCCTCCGGGAGCTCCGGTTTCCCCCACAGTCCAAAGACATGCGGTACAGGTGAACTGGGTAGGCTTGGGTAGTGTTTGAGTGTGTCTGTGAATGTGTGTGGATGTTTCCCAGAGATGCGTTGCGGCTGGAAGGGCATCCGCTGCGTAAAAACTTGCTGGATAAGTTGGCGGTTCATTCCGCTGTGGCAACCCCGGATTAATAAAGAGACTAAGCCAACAAGAAAATGAATGAATGAATGATTCGCCCCTGGGGTGCCATTTAATCTTAGAACCGCCCCTGTATGAGTGTGAACGTGAGAGTGTTTGGGTGTTTCCCAGTTCTAGGTTGCAGCTGGAAGGACATTCGCTGTGTAAAACATATGCCTGAATAGTTGGCGATTCATTCCGCTGTAGCAACCCCTGATAAATAAGGGACTAAGTCTAAGGAAAATGAATGAATGAATGAATAACAAAACAACAAAAACAAAAAGTCTGAAGTTTGAACAGGCGTCTATAAAAATCTGACTTCAGTATAAGTAGTCTTTAATTTCTGATGTTCAATATTCAGCATAAGAAATTCAAATTCAAAACTATTTTAAAACGGCAAATGAAATTGACTTTACTAAATTGCAATTGTAGGTGAGGCAGTGGCGCAGTAGGTAGTGCTGTCGCCTCACAGCAAGAAGGTCGCTGGTTTGAACCTCGGCTTAGTTGGTGTTTCTGTGTGGAGTTTATATGTTCTCCCTGCCTTCGCGTGGGTTTCCTCCGGGTGCTCCGGTTTCCTCCATGGTCCAAAGACATGCGGTACAGGTGAATTGGGTAGGCTAAAATTGTATGAGTGTGTGGGTGTTTCCCAGAGATGGGTTGCGGCTGGAAGGGCATCCGCGGCATAAAGAACTTGCTGGATAAGTTGGCGGTTCATTCCACTGCGGCGACCCCGGATTAATAAAGGGACTAAGCCGACAAGAAAATGAATGAATGAAAATTGCAAATGCTAATAATTCAAAAGAACACAACTGTTTCTGCATACTTTAAGCTCCATATTTGGCTAACTCCAGTATTCTGCAAATAGATCAACACTTTAACTCTCTCTCTCCTTGACCTGGCTGAAAAAATAGCCAACCTTAAAATATGGATCTAGCAGCCATTTGTCTCTCCTGATCGTTCCCTTAAGGACCACACAAGTGAGTTCCCGGATTTGGCGCAGCAGACACACTACCAGGACAGTTTGTTTGTTAGTATAAATTCTCTATGCTGAACTAAGTGAACCACTAAAATCACTCCTGCTCATTGTTGTTCCTCTTGGGGCTACTGAATTTGTAGATCTGACCCTCCATCTGAGTCCTTCGCTTTTACTTTAGAAACAAAAAGAAACAGGACAAAACTCCTCTATCTAGTTTTCTAGCCCCCATGAATATTTTATCCCCAAATTTCTGTTCACTAGAGAGATTTCTTTAACACGTTTCTAATCATAATAGTTTTAATAACTCATCTCTAATAACTGATTTATTTTCTCTTAGTCATGATGACAGTAAATAATATTAGACTAGATATTCTTCAAGACACTAGTATTCAGCTTAAAGTGACATGTAAAGGCTTAACTAGGTTAATTAGGGTAAAGTTAGTGTAATTAGGCAAGTCATTGTATAACAGTGGTTTGTTCTGGAGACTATGGAAAAAAATATAGCTTAAAAGGGCTGATAATATTGACCTTGAAATGGTGTTTTAAAAATTAATAACTGCTTTTATTCTAGCCGAAATAAAACAAATAAGACTTTCTCCAGAAGAAAAAATATTATCAGACACACTGTGAAAATTTCCCTGGGAAATATTTAAATATATCATCTGGGAAATATTTAAATATATTTATATAATATTCAACTGTATATTTAATTTTTTTTTTCAACACATTTCTAATCATAATAGTTTTAATAACTCATTTCTAATAACTGATTTCTTTTCTCTTTGCCATGATGACAGTATATAATATTAGACTAGATATTCTTCAAGACACTTGTATTCAGCTTAAAGTGACATTTAAAGGCTTCACTAGGGTAATTAGGGTAAAGTTAGGGTAATTAGGCAAGTCTTTGTATAACAGTGGTTTGTTTTGTTTTTGTTTTCATTCATTCATTCATTTTCCGTCGAAAATCACCATGGAGTGGACCACCAACTATTCCAGCGTATATTTTACACAGCAAATGCCCTTCCAGCTGCAACCCAGTACTGGTAAGCACCCATACACACTCATTCACTCACAAACACATACACTACAGCCAATTTAGTTCATTCAATTCCCCTATGGCGTATGAGTTTGGATGGTGGGGGAAACTGAAGCACCCGAAGTAAACCCACACTAACTCAGGGAGAACATGCAAACTCCACATTGAAATGACCCGGCTAAGACTAAACCCGTGACCTTCATGCTGTGAGGCCACAATGCAAACCTCTAAGCCAGCCTTTGTCTGTGTTTTGCTGCTTGGTAAATGGTTTTAAAAGTTAACTCTTCCCCAAAACGCATCAGTGAGCTCTTAGGGTCCCGAACATCAGCTGGGTCGCTCAGATCAGGAAATCAGTCTTTATTGACTCTTCAAAGGTCTGAAAAGAAATCAAAAGGTGACCGCGCGTTTGCCGTTGTACAGAAGATGTGGAAAAAATGTTCTCCAGTGTGTTCAACAGCATCTGTCTGTGGAGGTTTTTAGGTCACAGTTGAAGCATTCGACAAATGAAGAACGCTTGATGTGGAGTCTCTTTAATTTGATGTTTGTACTGTGCCGGCCATGTCAAGTGTATTTTATTTTCAAGAGTTCACACTTAGCTGATGATTGATAATAAAGCTTGTTTGGCTTGCTGTCCCGGGAGAGAGCCCTGAGCTTATAAGATCCTCGAGCCCTGGGCTCCCTCCCGTTGCATGGCGGCAGGGGAGTTTAAGCTCAGGTAGGTCTCGATGATTCCCCCTCCTGCTTATTGTAGCTGATATGGATGCTGAGAAGGTGTACTCAGAGCTTGGCTAAAATGCTTCGGATTAACTGTTTAGGGTGCTTGTTTTTGAACTGTAGGAGGAAACCGGAGGACCCGGGAAATACTCACGCGAGCATCAAGCAAAACTCTGCACAGAAATGTCGGCTGGTTTAGAAGGGAATTAAACCAGGGGCATTCTTGCTGTGAGGCACCAGCGCTAATCACTGGCCACCGTTTCGCCCGTTTGAAAGGAGGGAAATAGGGTTGGAAGGGAGGCGGGGGGGGGTGGTCTTCAAGACGAAGATATTGAGAGTAAGATAAGATTATTTATAGTAAAATAAGAATCGCCTAATAGGATAATTAGTCATTAGCTAAAGTTGGAACAGCTGTGAACAATCGTAAGCACGTGATCCTCTCGAAATCCGTTTATAAATAAACTTTATTTAATAAATACTCTTATTTTCTGACTAGTGTGAAGCCATTTGGGCAATTAAACCTGTGGTTAAATAATGTGCTATAGAAAACAAAGATGTTGAAGATGAAATCCCTCAGGCGGATTCGATTTTACACTTCTTGGTCAGACCCTGTGATACTTTTTCACAACCCAGACCCTACCTGTTAACATTGGTATGAGAAAATAAGGGATATATGCCCTCCATAATAGGGGATCTCATTTATCCCCAAATTACTAAATATGTTCATTTGGAGCTGTTTCATAAAAAATAAAATAAAAACAGGTAAGCAATCAGTATTATGTGTGATAAAACAAAATACTAGCACACATCTAGGAGTCATATGGCTTATGCGCAGGGCCGGCGCGTCCATAGAGGCGACCTAGGCAGCCACCAGAATAGAGAGGGCGGCGTCCCCGACACTACCCTCACCTCTCGCGCCCTCAGTTATATCCGCATCTAGGGCGGCGTCTGCGACACTACAACACTATAATATATATATATATATATATATATATATATATATATATATATATATATATATATATATATATATGAGCAATATCACATGAGTAGCAGTGCAATATGGCTGTATCGGCACTGGTGAGAGGCGTACATTGGCACGAGCCTGCAGGCCGAGTGCCTTAGTGCCCCCACCAGTGCCGATATACAGCCATATCGTTACGAGTGTGATATTGCGTTTATACAACAGTTTGACGGCATAATTGTGTATATAAAAACAAAATCAAACATGGAGAGTCTTAAAACCCTTTTGTATGAGGAACTACTTTCTTCCGCGTTGGATTCAAATCATAAGCTGACAGTTAAACAGCTGAGCAAGCATCTTTTACACTTTAGATCTGTAGTGTCTGCTTGATGCTGGCTGTATGTGGGCGGAGTAATACACAAAGGGTAAAGAGGCTGTACGGGTGCTGATATTACTTAAATATATCACGGCTATCAGCCAATCAGATTCAAGAACCAGACAGAACTGTTGCATATATATATATATATATATATATATATATATATATATATATATATATATATATATATATATATATATAATAAAAATATATGATGTTTTTAAAAAACTACAAACATATAACCATACATACCCTATGTACACCAAAATCAAATTATTTGAGAATTTCCACATAATCAATAAAAGGTTGCCACACTTTAAAAAATTTCCCCTCCAACCCTCTTAATGAAACCCTGACTTCCAAATAGAGACAAGACAGTTTCTCTGAGCATAAGCGGGTGTCACGGTTTATGGATCTGTGTGTTCCTCCTGTATGTTATGTATCATGCCTTGTGTGTTGTCATGTGTGAGGGTGTGTGTTTGTTTACCTTTTGTGTTGACAGCGTGCTAGGATCAGCTGATGTCATCAGCTGACTTATCATCCTCCAGCTGAACCTCATTTGGCTGGCTATAAAATTCCTCCTGTGGTATGTGCTGGTTATCAGTCCGTTGTTGTCCTTGTTTGTCCTTGTTCCTGACTGTTGTCTCCCAGTATCATCCGCTGTCTGTTTGATGTCATCGTTGTGGTCTGTGGCTCTCTTTTGTTTGAACTTTCGTGTGTCCTCTGTTCATTAAAACACTCGCATTTGGATCCTCCTTGTCTTGATTCGTGACAGCGGGAGGGCGAGAATCCATCCATTTTAGCAAAATAGCTCTATACGTGGCAATAAAGTCTAAAAAAAAAGCAATGATTTTACACTTTGATGAAGGCAACTGTATTTCCTCTGAGGTAACCCCAAACAGTGCCACCTGTGGATCTGGATCTAGCTTGTGCTGAAGAATCTCAGATAACGAATCAAATATGAACCGCCAGAAATGCTCTTAATTAGGACAAATCCAGAGCATGTGAAATAAAGTGCCTTCAGAACAATGACATCTATTGCACTAGTACCAGAAACATTTGGGCTAATTTAGTCTTAGAAATATAAGCTCTGTGCACTACTTTAAATTGAATGAGAGAGAGAGCCGGGCACACATTGATGATGAGTGAATTTGTTAAAGAATATCGTCCTTTTGGGAAATATTTAAACAAGAAAAATCACCGAAAGCTGAATAATTTTGACTTTAGACCTGTGCATAAATCTGAAGTGGTGAATTCAGGTAAAGTAGTGCATTATAGAAATCAGTTTTAAGGCTCTTTTCAGACTTTCGAGCAGCAGCGAGTGAAGGATAGAATCGACTTCAGCGGTAAAGAATGTGAATGTAAAAGTGGGTCATGAAAGACAGTCAGTGGGTGGAGTACATGCCATGTGCTTTGTTTCCCATTAAAAAAAGTCCAGAAATGTGTTTCATTACACGCTTTTGAAGGAGAGTCATCTACAGTCTATCTTCTTTAAAACCCAAGTAACCAATGAATGCGTCATTTACCGCAGATCTACTTTGCCGCAGTTCTCCAGTGCTCTCTTATTAGCGGTGAAATGCTTTCGAAAAAAAGTTTTTAGTTCTTTCTGAGGTTTTCCCATGCATGGAGAGACAATGTGTGTAAAAGAAAAACACATGTGGAGAGCGGAGCGGAAAAACATCGAACATTGCAGGCGAACTGAAGATGTCAAACACAGTTGAAGTCAGAATTATTTTCTTCTTTCTCAATTTTTTCCCAAATGATGTTGAACAGATTCAGGAGTTTTCACAGTATTTCCTATAATATTTTTTCTTCTTATTTGTTTTATTTCGGCTAGAATAAAAGCAGTTCTTAATTGTTTTAAACCATTGTAAGGTCAATATTATTTAGCCCCTTAAGCAATATTAGTTTTGCATTGTCTACAGAACAAACCACTGTTACATAATGACTTGCTTAATTACCCTAACTTTACCCTATAGTTAACCTTTACAATTTTTGCATAGTTTTTTTTCCCCATTTGCATGCATTGTACAATAACAAATTATTCTCAGTGATTTATTCAGATCATACTGGATCAATCAAACCCTAAGGCCAAAGGCAAGGTTAAAATGTAGAAATCTAGCATTTATATTAAAGGCTTTGTCTGTGGGAGCCTGCAAAATTTCACTTTACACTGTTAACAAATACTACAGTAACTTACTGTGCAAAAATACTGTAATTTTTACTTTAAAAATACTGTAGTTTACATTTACCACACCATTTAACTTGCAGTATATGTATTTACAGTATTACAAATTATGTAAAATATACTGTCATTTTTACAAAATGCAACTTAAAAATATGGTAACATACCGCATAACTGTTCTACAGTACAATACATTTAATATTACAGTTAAATATTCTGTAATTAAAAAAAAATTGTTAATGGTGTAGTTGTAGTGCAGCAGTTTGCCAGTAACTTACTGTAAATCAATTACAGCAAAAACACTGTATTTAAATTTACCACGCCATTTATCTAGCTGTTTATATAATTACAGCATTGTGTATCGTTGCTGTAAAATATACAGTAATTTTCACAATGCAACTTTAAAATACAGTAACATACCACATAAATATCCTACAGTAAAATACATTTCATATTACAGTTAAATATTGTGTAATTAAAAAAATTGTTAATGGTGTAGTTGAAGTGCAGTAACTTACTGTAAATCAGTTACAGCAAAAATACTATATACTACACCCTTTATCTTGCTGTATTTATAGTTACAGTATTGCATATCTTTGCTGTAAAATGTACTGTCATTTTTATACAATGCAACTTTAAAATACAGTAACACACCGCATAACTGTCCTACAGTAAAATACATTTCATATTACAGTTAAATATTGTGTAATTAAAAAAATTGTTAATGGTGTAGTTGAAGTGCAGCAGTTTGCCAGTAACTTACTGTAAATCAATTACAGCAAGAATACTGCATTTACATTTACAGCGTCATTTGTCTTGCTGTATATGTATTTACAGTGTTGTATATCTTTACTGTAAAATATACAGTAATTTACACACAGCGCAACTTTAAAATACAGTAACATACTTCATAACTGTCTTACAGTAAAATACAGTTCATATTACAGTTAAATACTGTGTCATTTCTAAAAAATGTTAATAGTGTGGTTGTAGTTCAGCAGTTTGCCAGTAACTTACTGTAAATCATTTACGGCAAGAATACTGTATTTAAACTTACCTCGTCATTTATCTGGCTGTTTATATAATTACAGCATTGTAAATCTTTGTTGTAAAATATAGTAATTTTCACACAATGCAACTTTAAAATACAGTAACATACCGCATAACCGTCCTACAGTGAAATACAGTTCATATTACAGTAATTACAGTGTCACTTCTAAAAATTATTAATAGTGTGGTTGTAGTGCAGCAGTTTGCCAGTAACTTACTGTAAATCAATTACTGCAAGAATACTGTATATACATGTACAGCACTGTTTATCTTGCTCTGTATGCATTTACAGTATTGCATATTTTTACAGTAAAATATGCAGTAATTTACACAATACAGCTTTAAAATACAGTAACATATCGCATACTGTAACTGTCCTACAGCTCATATTACAGTTAAATACTGTGTAATTTACAAAAAACATTAGCAGTGTAGTTGTAGTGCAGTAGTCCGCCAGTAACTTACTGTAAATCAATTACTGCAAGAATACTGTGTTTACATTTACAGCACCATTTATCTGGCTCTATATACATTTACAGTATTGCATATTTTTACTGTAAAATATACAGCAATTTTCACAATGCAACTTTAAAATACAGTAACATATCGCATACTGTAACTGTCCTACAGTAAACACAGCTCATATTACAGTTAAATACTGTGTCATTTACAAAAAATCATAGTGTAGTTGTAGTGCAGTAGTCTGTTAGTAACTTACTGTAAATCAATTACAGAAAAAATACTGTATTTATATTTACAGCACCTCTGTTTGCATTTACAGTATTGTATATTTTACTGTAAAATATACAGCAATTTTCACAATGCAACTTTAAAATACAGTAACATATCGCATACTGTAACTGTCCTACAGCTCATATTACAGTTAAATACTGTGTAATTTACAAAAAATCATTAACAATGTAGTTGTAGTGCAGTAGTCCGCCAGTAACTTACTGTAAATCAATTACGGCAAGAATACTGTGTTTACATTTACAGCACCGTTTATCTTGCTCTATATGCATTTGCAATATTGTATATTTTACTGTAAAATATACAGCAATTTTCACAATGCAACTTTAAAATACAGTAATATATCGCTTACTGTAACTGTCCTACAGTAAACACAGCTCATATTACAGTTAAATACTGTGTCATTTACAAACAATCATAGTGTAGTTGTAGTGCAGTAGTCTGTTAGTAACTTACTGTAAATCAGTTACAGCAAAAATACTGTACTTACATTTATCACACCATTTATCTTGCTGTATTTATAGTTACAGCATTGCATATCTTTGCTGTAAAATATGCTGTCATTTTTCAAACAATATAACCTTAAAATACAGTAACGCACCGCATAACCGTCCTACAGTAAAATAGTCAAATAAAAGTGTGAACTGTGCGGTGAATTGTTGTTTGAGGTTAATTTCACAAATGTATTATTTTTGAGGCTGATCTGACTCCGCATACTAAACACAAAGTTGTTGTAGCAGTGATAAACATATTAGCATCATGCAAAATGTTAACGTTAAAATATATAAGCAAAGTTTAGAGGGTCCTAATTGTGCAGCTTATTCATCATGAGAATGAAAGTTTGCATTTCACACACTAAGCAAGTTGTTTATTTCTTTTATAACTTTAGTTGGCTCTAATAACAATATGCAGCGGTGGTGGTGGTGGTAGCCCCACAGTACACCTGTTTTTCATTTATTCTGCAATTCTTATGCAAAATTATGGTTATTAATACATGAAAGCACTTTCCTAATCTATTTGCTTTCCACCGTGCGAATCTGACCCAAATTCGTGGCTTCCCTTGTGCGTCTCCTTTCCTTTTTTATCAAATATCATTAATATTGACGCCACATGTTAGAGATCCTACTGACCTGGCTGTGTTCTGGGGATGAATAAGAAAAATGAAACAAATCTCTTTCTCTTCCTTAACAGTGTGAAACTTCCCTGCTTCAGAGGAGGACATCTAATAAACTATTATTTGCTAGAACTTTGATAAATATTATATTATTTAGAGCAGTAGTTCTCAAACTCTTTTCATCAAATACCACCTCGGAAAAAAATTCTCTCTCCAAGTACCACCATAATGAGCAGTATTGAAATAGAGTAGGCCCAGTAAAGCAGCTGCAGCTCTGTACATTTCCAAAACGAGGCAGATTAATTAATTCATTCATTCATTTTCTTGTCGGCTTAGTCCCTTTATTAATCCGGGGTCGCCACAGCAGAATGAACCACCAACTTATCCAGCAAGTTTTTATGCAGCGGATGCCCTTTCAGCCGCAACCCATGTCTGGGAAACATCCACACACACATTCACACACACTACGGACAATTTATCCTACCCAATTCACCTGTACTGCATGTCTCTGGACTGTGGTGCACCCGGAGGAAACCCACGCGAACGCAGGGAGAACATGCAAACTCCACACAGAAATGCCAACTGAGCCGAGGCTTGAACCAACAACCCAGCGACCTTCTTGCTGTGAGGCGACAGCACTACCTACTGCGCCACTGCTTCGCCCGGCAGATTGATTCCTACTATTTTATTGTTTTAATTCCTATTTATTTTTGGCAGGCACCTTAAATGTCATACATAGTTTGAATATTAACACCGTATTTTAAAAAAAATAGATAAAAACTCTTGACTATTCTTTCAGCTTATATGCAGGTCAGAAACATTGAATACCAGCAATTTATAATTTAACAAATAGACTAAATGAAAATGCAACAGTTTCTCTGAAGGAATCTTGGAAAAATGACCTTGGTGTTGATATTACGGAAGAACAATGGGGGGATATTTTAAAGACGGTCCACTCCTCTTCTATATGCGCCAGACATGGCCTTGTGCAGTGTAGAGCTCATTTCACCAATGCTAAATTATAGCCAAATTTTCCCTGATAGAAGTGATGTCTGTCATCGTTGTTAGCAGTCTCCTGCCAATCATCTCCATATGTTCTGGAGTTGTCCCCAATTGAAACATTTCTGGTCCATTGTTTTTGACGCACTTAACAAATCTGTTAACATAAATCTAGACCCTAACCCCTTGACAGAACTTTTGGGTATTTCAGAGAGAGCTGACTTGACTGTTGCATTCGCCAGGTTTTTGTTTTTAAGCCATTCTTATCAAATGGAAACAGGTGATTCCTCCATCACATGGCATAATAAAAACTCGAGAAATTACTTGCAGGATCTCTCAAATCTTTTTACAAGACCTGGAACCCTGTTTTAGACTATATCAATGGCTTACCCTGTTCAGTTGATATCAAATCTAATACACAGTAAATAATTGGAAAGAGGAAATATTGACTCCTTAATGTGAGCTTTTCATTTTTATTTATTTATTTATTTATTTGTTTATTTACTTATTTTTTGCTTTTATCGTAAAGTTGCTCATTTATTACTATTATCTTTTTTTTAAAGAATTTATTTACATTTTTATTTAATTTTTACATTTATTATTATTCATTTATTTATTTTTTCTTTCAGAGGATATGTTTGTTTATAATTCCTATATTTAATTTATTTTATGGGGATAGAGGGAAAAAAAGAAAAATAAGACAATCTGTGATTTTTCCTTTGGATCATGGATGTGCAGCCGACAAATCTGCAGCAACTGCGTAATGCTATCATGGCAATATGGAGCAAAATCTCTGTGGAGTATTTCCAGTAGCTTGTTGAATCGAAGGATTAAGGCAGTTCTGAGGGCAAAAGGGGGTCCAACCTGGGACTAAGGTGTACCTAATAAAGTGGCCAGTTAGTGTATATAATATTAATGTTATATTATTATATTATAATAGTATAATAGTGTTACAAATTATACTCTATTATAAATCATATGCTAATTTATGGATACTTTGTACGTTTTACAGTGCACATTTGTTCCCTCGTCTATCTTGGTTCCTCCTGGAAGTGTCCGGGGCCCCAGAGGGATCACTCATGGGAGATACACCACTGACACCACTGGGAACAAATGGCTGGGCAAACATTTTTTTGTTGGGTTGAAGTGTTGGGATGACTGCATGTGGATCAGGTTACCTCTGAGTCTGTGTAATTCATTCATCTCTCCATTTCCACTCCTCTTTTCCTGCTGACCCAACTCTTCTCTACACCTCATTCATCAGCAGGCTGCACTGTAAATTCACATTCACACTGGCTTTGGCTTTTATTTGTGTGCTTAAGGCCGCAAACTTATCAAACAAAGAGAAGTGTGTGGAGTTGGAGAGTGTTGCATATGCATTCAAGCAGTTTAAAGGGATAGTTCACCCATAAGTTTGATCAATTACTGACCTTTACCTTGTTCCAAACACAAAAGAAGATATTCTGTAAAATGTTGGAAACCTGTAACCATTGACTTTCATAGTATCTGTTTCATACTAGAGTCAATGGTTACCAGAGATAAAAAAAAAAAACATTAAACAAATGGTTGGGTTGGTCAGTATTTGACCCAATGTTGAGGTATTACCAGCATTTTTAGAGTGTACTTCTCATCTGTAAATCAAGTCTTAAGAAATGAATGAATGAATGAACGAATGAATGAGTGATTGAATGAATGAATGAATGAATGAATGAATGAACGAACGAACAAACAAACAAACAAATGAAAGAACGAACGAATGAGTGATTGAATGAATGAATGAATGAATGAATGAACGAACGAATGAATGAATGAATGAATGAATGAACAAACAAACAAACGGACGAACAAATGAACGAATGAATGAATGAACGAATGAGGGATTAAATAAATGTATGAATGAATGAATAAACGAATAAATGAATGAATGAATGAATGAATGAATGAATGAATGAATGAATGAATGAATGAATGAACGAAAGAATGAATGAATGAACAAATGAACGAATTAATGAATGAATAAATGAATGAATGAATGAACGAACAAACGAACGAACGAATGAACGAATGATTGATTGAATGAATGAATGAATGAATGAATGAACAAATGAATGAATGAATGAATGAATGAATGAATGAATGAATGAATGAAGGAAGGAAGGAAGGAAGGAAGGAAGGAAGGAAGGAACGAACGAATGAATGAATAAATGAACGAATGAATGAATGAATGAATGAATGAATGAATGAATGAATGAATGAATGAATGAATGAATGAACGAACGAACGAACGAACGAACGAACGAACGAACGAACGAACGAACGAACGAATGAATGAACAGATGTAGTTATAAAAGGCTAATTGTAAAGGCATTACCTAATACTAACTATACTCTAAGAAAATGCTGGGTTGTTATAACCTAAGGTTTGGTGAAACATGGACAAAGCCAACCATTGGGTTAACAAGAAAGTTCATATAAATTTGATTAAAAGTTTAATAAAACTGTTTAATAATTAAAAAAGTTTAATGAAACTGCCTAAGTTGCATGGAAGGGCTGGAAGGACATTTGCTGAGTAACACATATGCTGGACTAGTTGGCGGTTCATTCCACTGTGGCGACCCCTGATGAATAAAGGGACTAAGCTGAAGGAAAATTAATGAAATAATAAAATAGTTGGGTTTGTCCATATTTGACCCAGAGTTGGGTTACAAAAACATATAATTTTTGTCTGAAGTGTATGTCTGAAGTGTAACACTTGTTATTTTAATTAACTACTCTCTAAAAATGCAGCGTTGTAATAACCAATGGTTGGATCCAATCCAACCATCCAACCAATCATTGGGTTAAAAAGTGTAATAAAAAAAAAGGTTGGATTGGTCAGTATTTGAACCATGTTGGGGTAATGGGTTCATATTTGACCCAAATTTGGGTTACAAAAGGACATCTTTTTTCTAGAGTGTAACGCTTTTTACTTTACCTAACTACTCTCTAGAAATCTGGGTTTTCATAAAACAAGGTTGGGTCAAATATGGACAAACACAACCACTGGGTTCAAAAGTGTAATAAAAGATTGAATAAATTGTTGGGTTGGTCAGTATTTGACCTAACGTTGGGACATCACCACCCAGAGTGTACTTTGGATCTGTAAAACCTTGACAGAATATTATAAATAAATAAATAAATAAATAAACAAATGAATAGTTAAGACATTGCAATAACAGGCTATCCTTAAAGCCATTACAAAATACTAACTGCAATCTAAAAATGCTAGATAACCCAAGGTTGGGTCAAACATGAACAAACCCAACCATTGGGTTAATAAAAAAGGTTATGTACACTTGAACAAAAAATAATAAAATGGTTGGGTTTGTATTTGACCCAACTTTGGGTTACGAAAATGTAGAATTTTTTATTGCAACGCTTGTTACTTTACTTAACTACTTCCTAAAAATTCTGGGTTGTCATAAAACAAGGTTGGGTCAAATATAGACAAACCAAACTACTGGTTCAAAAAGTGTTATAAAAGATTAATAAATAAATAAATAAATAAATAAATAAATAAACGAATGAATGTAGTTATAGCATTGCAATAACGAGTAATTTTCTAGCCAATACACAATACTAACTGCTAGTTGGGTCAGACATGAACAAACCCAAGCATTGGGTCAATAAAAATGTTATGTAAATAAAAAAAAAATTTTGACCCAACTTTGGGTTATGAAAACATAGCATTTTTAGTAAAATTAGTGTGACTTTACCTAACTATCAAAAAGTGCTGGGTTAAAACAATGTTGGGTTAGAAAGTGTAATATAAAAAATGAGCAAATGGTTGGGTTGGACAGTATTAGATTTTGACCTAACATTAGGGTAATATCCCCCAGCATTTTTAGAGTGTACTTTTCATCTTTAAAACTTAAACGGAATGTTAAAAAGTCAGAATGAATGAATGAATGAAGTTGTAACACTGTAATAGATGCTAAGTGTAAAGCCAAATGGAACAAAACTAACTACAATATAGAAATTGCTGGGTTTTCACAACTCAAGGTTGGGTCAAACATTGGCAAACCCAAACTCTACATTAAATGAAAAGGCATTTAAATGTAAATAAACAAATTAACAAAACGGTTGGGGTTGTTCATATTTACGCCCCCAGCATTTGTTAAGTGTATAGAAATGTTTGGTAAAGGCAGTGTTTTGTGAGGAAGATGTCAGGTTTTCTGTCACTCAGAATGAATGAATGAATGTGGGTATAGCATTGCAATAAAAGGGTAATTGTAAAGCCACTACACAATATTATTTAAATTAAAATGCTTTGGGTTACAACAACACAGCATTTTTAGAGTCACAATGAATGAATGAATGAAGGTTTTGCATTGCAATAACATGCTCATTATAATACCATTACACAATAGGCCCTACTAATTACACTATAATTGCTGGGTTGTAATAACCCAAGATTGGGTCACACATGGACAAACTCAACACTCAACACAAAAATACTTGTGCTGCTTATTACTTATTTAAATGAATCAAAAGAACACAATTCCTGAGTGTTTGTGGGATGACTAGATTTACTGTAATCGATTTGTATTGGGAAAATGTGAAGGAATTGTGTGGAACCCAGTATTTTTTACAGTGAACCATAAAAATGTCTGTATTTAATATATATTACAACAATAATTGGGTTGTCCATATGTAACATCTCCCCTAGCATTTTTTAAGTGAATAAAAGTGCATAAAAGCAGTGTGTGAGAGATAGAAGTCATGTTTTCTGTCACTCTCCCGGTGTTTTTGGCATTGTTGAAACAGTTGTCGGGAAAGAGACCCTCCATAATGTTTATAACCCCTCGAGTGTCCGCCAGGTGTTGCTCCGCTCCGCGCGGATCCGCTACTCCGGGCCGCGTTTTCCGGCGCGCCGCTGCAGTCAGACACGCAGCCGGCTCGACGCTCCTGTCTTTCTGCTCCCGGATCGACCTGCACTTTCCGCAGTACCAAACCAGCGGAATTTCCTCAAGTTTACCTCAAAACACTCTGCTTTTAACGGGGAGTGCGGTTAAGCGGTGTTTTCTGCGCTGCGAACGAACGCGCGTGAACCGGACGGGCCAGCGCGGCGACGGGAACGCGCGTGGCTCTGATTTAAACGGGGATTTGATCCGAGTGTTGCACGGACAACTGCTGAAGGGAGAGCAAAAAAGCATGAAATGCTGCTTTTAAATGTGAAGTCTACACTGTTTCCTCTTATTATTCCCTACTCGAGGGCCTAATGGGTTTATCTGGAGCGCGCGGAGCTGAAATCTACCTGGACGCGATGATCCAAGTCTTTGTGCGCTGATTTTTTTTAGAGGTGACTTTATAAACATTGGGTTTACATCGCGTCAGAAACATCTACTAGGACTGTTCTTCTTTAATCTGTGAGTATCATTCATATCTGCCTTTGTGCATGCTTGTTTTTTTTTATTTTAAGTCCACACAGTCTCCATTCTGGGTTTGAGAGAGCATCAAAACTGCAGTGCCTCTTTTTTTCTTCTTAAAAAAAACATCAACAGGATGGATGGAGATATCTTTGTTCGGAGTTGTTGAAGATTTAATATGGTTAAGGTGTGGGTGCGAGCAGGGTCACTCGTGCACTGTTTCAGAAATGTTGATAACACGGCTATTCATCTTAAGAGAGAATTAAGTGCCTTTTTTTCTTTAAAAAGATCAGCACGAGGGCCAGATGTGATATTCATAGGAGGCTATACATCATGCTTATCTGTCCTAGAATTATCTCAGGGAGAAATATGGAGTTCTGTGCTGTAGAAAGTAAATTTAAGAGGGCTAAACTCTGTTTGAAACAGTGCAGTTCTTCACACTGTATTTATATGAGTCAGGGAAAGAAAGAAATGAAAGTATTTACATGCATCACAACTATTTAGTTGGAAAAAATACATCTGACTGTGTCCTGTTTATTTTTTTCTGGATAAATAAGTTATTATTTTATTATTATTTATTTTATTCATTTTATATTACACATCATTTTAATGGTGATTCACAGAATACGTCCTTTAAAATGTCAGAGTTTGTTTTAGAAAATATTTATTGACATTTAAAAGACTATTTAAGTATCACATCCTTATTTTTTATTTTCTTTTAAGCCACTAGCATCTACTCTTTGTAAGTTTTTAAAATATTATTTAGTATAACAATCTGCTCCGCATATGCGAGTTCACCCCTCACAAATGTTTGTTCTTTAAATGAATATCTTCCATAGGAAGCTTTACAATATCATATTTGTGCATATACATTAGATTAATCAGAGCTGAAGCCGAATCTGGAGCTAATCTTACAAAATAACTTAAGAAAACGGTTAAAAAAGTCACTAAAAACATCCAAATTTTTATGTTAGGTAAAAATATTATACAAAAAAAGGTAAAATCAAGAATAACAAGAAATAAATTGTTGACTAAAATATAATTTTAATAATATATGTGTTTAATATATCTGTTTTGTTCAAATGCACCAAAATATATGACCTATATGCACAGAGAAATGGATAAAAATCTGTTATTTTGTACATCTGTTATGTTAAATTAACATTATTTCCCTCTTATTTTGATATTGGAAACATCATTGTATGCACTTTCATGTTTTCTGTGTACATATATACACAATAATTTTGGTGAATTTCCAAATGAAACATGAAGTCCAAAATGAATCCTCTCCCATTTGAGATTGTCATATATATATGTATATGTATATATATATGTATATATATATAGTGCTCAGCATATATGAGTTCACCCCTCACAAATATCTTTTTCTTAATTCATCTTTTCTGTAGGAAGCTTCACAATATTATATTTGTGCATATACTTTGGATTAATAAGTACTAAAGCCAAATCTGGAGCTAATCTAACTAAATAACTTCTGAAAACTGTCCAAAAACTCACCCAAAACACCCAAATTTATATGTTAATTAAAATATTAAATAAAAATTGTAAAAAGAGGAGTAATCAAGAGAAACAAAAGTATATTGTTGACTAAAATATCTTTATATCTGTTTAATAAATCTGTTTTATTCAAATGCACCAAAATATATGACCTATATTCACTGAGAATGGATAAAATTGTTATTTTATACATCTGTTATGTTAAATGAACATTTTGTCCCTCATATTTTCATATTTGAAATATCAGTGTAGACATTTTCATGTTTTCTCTGTATATAAAATCACTTTTGGCTGTTTTTCCAAATGAAATATGAAGTCCATAATGATTTATCTCCTAGTTGAGACTATATATATATATATATATATATATATATATATATATATATATATATATATATATATATATATATATATATATATATATATATATGTGTGTGTGTGTATGTATATATATATATATATATATATATATATATATATATATATATATATATATATATATATATATATATATATATATATATATATATATATAGTGTTCAGCATATATCAGTTCACCCCTTACTTTTAATTTATTATAATTCTATAGGAAGCTTATCTGTGTAATAATCTGTGTAATAAATCTGTTTTATTCAATTGCACTGAAATATATGACTTATAATAAATGAAAAAGTATTATTTTATACATCTGTTATATTAAATTAGCATTATTTCCATCATATTTTGATATTTGAAATATCAGTTTATACACTTTCATGTTTTCTGTGTACATAAAATCACTTTTGGTAATTTTTCTAAATGAATTATCTCCTATTTGAGAGCTATATATATATATATATATATATATATATATATATATATATATATATATATATATATATATATATATATATATATATTAAATAGTAAATTGCATAAATTGCAACTTCTTGTATGTAGTAGCTTTATTAAAAGAAAAATAATACAGTTGTACATCAAATACAGTTTGTCAGTCAAAAATCAGCAAAACATGCATACAATTAATCAAAAAACAAATCAGAGATCCTTCAAAATGCATGCTTTTTTTTAATTTAGCACTGTCCAGCGTAATATATTTCACATACAAAGCATTTACATATAATTCAAGACAAATAAATAGCTGTGCTTATTAGAAAATAACCTTATGCAAAAGTTTGTGAACCCCCTTTTATATATATATATATATATATATACTCTCTGGATGATTTTTCAAGGGTTTCATAAACTTTCCCCCGGCACTGTATATGATCTTTTCATTTAACAGTGTTGTTTGTTGGTGTATTTAGAAAGGAAACAGAATCTATTGTGTTTCCCGTCTTCATTGTTTGACTGTAGAAGTCCATGTTCAGCGGCTAAATTAAGATCATTTTACTCCACATGCATTATTCACCGCGCTATGAGCTCGTGTCACAATAGCTCAAGAGAGGCGCGCTCATGGAGAAGACGTTTGTCATGTGAATCTATAGATGCTACTGCTATGCACAATATTTTAGGGGTGCACGATAGTTTTAATGCAATATTTATAGTGATATAAACATAATTTGGCAAGACGACTCTATTTGGAAACAATTCATAATTCTACATAGCTCGGGCTGATTTTGTAAGATCTCGGATTTTGTGCGTCTGCATAAAAACATGCAAAATAACACCACAATATGCTAAATAAAAATAAAACACAGATGAAGTCAATAGAACAGGGGTAAATATGAAATAAGCAGTGGTTTTCTGGAGAGTCTAGCAGTATTGGAGTACAGGAATGCAGTAATCGAATGTAAAATAGCACTGTGTAGTCTTCAATGCATGCATAATTAAACACCAATATCTTTGTTAAAGCCGCATTTCTGTTATAAAGAGATTATGGTTTAAATTGACTTGAAATCTTTTAGTTAGAGCCCTTAATAAAATGCATCTGAATAAAGCGTTTAACTTGGCAATGACTCCAGTGTTTTTTGGTTCCTTATAAGCCTAACTCCGCATTTCAGATCTTGTGATGTGTCTGTTGTATCAAATATTGTGCTGCCCTACTGTGTGTATATATCGTTTCAGCATCGATATTGCAATGTGTTTGTGTGCATCTGCAATAGTCTCAGGATGGCCAGTGTTGGATTATAATTGACCAGGAGCCACAGTTCACAACACACGAGTATTGTGGAGTCACTGCGGAGTTGAAGCATAATGGAGTGAAAGATTGTTATTTGCATGCGTTTGAAGGGCTTGTGACTGTCTGAGCATGCATTTCAAGAGAGTTTATGCTTTATTTACAGGTCTTAAAAACTCGTGCAAAATAAATAAATGATAAAAATGTAGGCACAAGACAATTGTTGAAATATTGTTAAAGTGAGTTATGGCTGAACAATTTATCGATGTTGCAATGTGTGCATCTGCGATAGTCGCATCGGGATTTGAGTATTGATTAAAAGATGATGATATACTTTTGTATTATTGTTTAAAATGATTTACACCATGCTATTTTATGCTTGACAATGTTTGTGTTTGACTGCGCTGTGTATTTAGCTTCTATTTTTGCTCTGTCATACTAATATATGCTTGTAATTTATTATATTTTATGCACATGCACTGCATAAGACTTGATCGTCCCAGTAAATCTGAATGAATGAAATCTTTCCAAACAGAGCTATTCAGAACATCTGGTGAAATTATATTCAATACATCGCCACATATATTGCACCAAAGCGAAATATCGCAATGTCAGATTTTTCAATATCGTGCAGCCCAACAATAAGTGTTCGTTTACATGCAACTCTACCATTAGCTGAATTCTGTTAGGACTCTCTGGAAAATCATAAAGCACTGATTTTATTCTTCTCACTGTAATCTTTGCTCCTTTGTGTTTGTCTGTGCTTTTAATATGTTGGTTTATTGTAATTTATGGCTACAAAATCATTCCAGTTAATCTAAAACCACTGGCTGCTTTCCCCCGAATAGAGCTGTTCAAGTCATTTCTTGAAATTGCATTCATATTGTAATGTGTGTGTGTGTGTGTGTATGTATATGTGTATATATATATATATATATATATATATATATATATATATATATATATATATATATATATATATATATATATATATATATATATATATATATATATATCTATGTGGTCCCACTTTATATTAAGTGTCCTTAACTACTACTATGTACTTACATCAGAACATAAATACAAAGTACTTACTGTGTTTATAATGTATTTGAGAACACTTTTGGTGCTTTTGAGTTGGGATAGAGGTTTTGTTATGGACAGGTTTGGTGGTATGGGTAGGTTTAAGGGTGGATTAAAATGTAAGGGATGGTCAACAGTGTATTTACAAATGTAATTACAAAAGTTAATTACAGATGTAATTACATACATGTATTTAATCAAGCATACATACACAGTAAATACATGTATTTACACAATTAGTACATCGTAACAAACTATTAGTTCCTATGTAAGTACATATTAGTTAAGGCCACTTAATATAAAGTGGGACCAAATATATATATATATATATATATATATATATATATATATATATATATATATATTAGAGATGCACGATACTGGCAAAATCAGATATTGCCATTATTTTATTTTCCTGCAATAAATATTGCGTTATGAATACGCTTTCACTAGGAGTTTAACAGTATTCAGGTATACCTTACTTTACTAATGTCTCGTTTCTAGTCAAAATATCTAAACAAGGATCAAGTACAAATATTGTTTTGTTTTCACCTTCAGAATTTTTTTTTAAATTAGGTTTTTCCTTCAAATTAACTTTTTAAACTTTTGTTTTGTTGTATAAATCATATAAATTCCATATTATTCGTATTTCCAATCTTATCCTGTGGAATTTACACAAAAACCAGAAGTTTGATAAATAATTAGAAGTGAAAAGGTGTATACTCAAAATAAAATCAACTTGGGATGCACAATATATCGGTGGCAGTATTGATATCGTTCAATAAAACTATATTTTTTATGTCATCGACGAAAATTTACGCAAAAACCAGAAGTGTGATAAATAATAAAATAAATAAATAAAATCAACTTGGGATGCACACTATATCGTTGGCCATATCCATATCGTATGATAATGATAGTTTTAATGCAGGGGTGGGCAAACTCTGTCCTGTAGGGCCGGTGTCCTGCACAGTTAAGCTCCAACTCTTATCAAACACACCTGCTTATAGATTTCTATTGATCTTGAAGACACTGATTGGCATGTTCAGGTGTGATTGATTAGTGTTGGAGCTAAACTGTGCAGGACACTGGCCCTCCAGGGCCGAGTTTACCCACCGATAAATGATGTGTTATAACGTACGATTTATCGGTGGCCATATTGATATCGTACAATAAAATGATATTTTTAATGTCATCAACGGGAATTTGTGCAAAAAACAGATGTGTAATAATTAATTAGAAACATAGAAGTGATATACAGAAAAAAGGTGGATACTCGAAATAAAAATCAACTGTTTTATTTCGGCTAGAATAAAAGCAGTTCTTAATGTCTTATAGCCATTTTAAGGTCAATATTATTAGCCTCCATTAGCAATATTTGTTTTGAATTGTGTACAGAGCAAATCACTGTTATACAATGACTTGCCTAATTACCCTAACTTTACCCTAAATCATTGGTTCTCAAAGTGGGGGTCGGGACCCCCCCGAGGAGTCGCGGGACAATGAAGAAGGGTCGCCTGGTGATTTCCAAAAATTTATTTATTTGTAATAAACCATGAGAAGTTTATAGTTACTATATACTATATAGTTACTATAGTAGCTTATAGTTACTAGTTCTATTGGATTGCGACCCCTGGGCTAATTACATTATATTAAAGACACAGTAATAGCGTCAGATGCAGCAGATTAATTTTATAACACCAGGTTAAACTTTCTGACCCATTTACAGCAAACTACATACATAAAAAATTAAACCAAGAATAGACTTGGATCTATGTGTGTGTGTGTCTGTGTGTGTGCGCGTCATTGCATGCAAGGTTTCTGTATTTATAACCACCTCAGAGGATATTGGGGGTCGCGAGTCTCTGGCATTGTTGTTTTGGGGGTCGTAAGCTGAAAAGTTTGGGAACCCCTGCCCTAAACAACCTAGTCAAGCCTTTAAATGTCACTTTAAGCTGAATACTAGTGTCTTGAAGAATATCTAGTCTAATATTATGTGCTGTCAACATGGCGAAGGTAAAATAAATCAGTTACTAAATGAGTTATTAAAACTATTATGGTTAGAAACGTGTTGAATAAAATCTGCTCTAGAGTAAACAAAATTAAAGGGAAAAGTATATATATTCAGATGGGCTAATAATTCTGACTTCACCTCCAACTTAAACTATATATAATTTTGGTTAATGTTCAGTGACTTTTAGTGAGGGGTGGAAAGAGTATACTGAAAAATCATACTTAACTATTACTCGCCTAAAAATGTAGTGCGAGTAAAAGTCTCTGTTGTAAATATTACTTAATGTATGAGTAAAAAGTAGCCCTTTTAAAAGTACTCAAGAGTAGTGAGTATTACGCTGTAAAAGCTGATGTGCATTACATGTAATTTGTGCATGTGTGTGTAAACGTAACATTCTGTAGTGCATTTAGTTATTGCCCAGCAGGCACACAAGACGTTAGCATCATAAGACGTTAATATTAGGTTAGATTTAGGTTGTAATGTCAGATGACCGATGTTCGACTTCTAGCCATCATCTGAGGACGTTATTTTGATGTCCAATAATGACATCCAATGACGTTGATATTTGGTTGTTAGAAAGTGACCAAAATCCAACGTTGAGCCAACATCTTAAACCAACATCACATTGATGTCAAATACTGACATTTATTCTTCAGGTATGGCAAACAAAATCCAACGTCTGATAGACGTTATAGTGGTAACGCCCACACAACGCCAAGCTGTAACATAATTAGACGTTGATATTTGGTTGATTTTAGGTTGGCTCTTGGACACTGATGCTGGCTTGACCTTGAGTTCTGACATTTACCTGATTTTTACTTACAAACAAAATGCAACGTACTCTTGATGCTGGGGTACAACGTCAATCTGACGTCATGTTGATGTCTTGTGTCTGTTTTGTGTTTAAGGCCATTTTGGTCATCCTTTAGTAAACATCCGTCATCTTCTCATCAGTGACCTGCGTTTAAACAGTCTCTGGGTCAATGCGTGTAAAGATTTTGGACATCTTCTTGGACCCTTTTAATGCTTCCGAACAGTTTGCTCCAATTATAAATCGCCCATGTCTTGAGGTACAGTAGTTCATTGATGATTTACCTTCTATGTGAGATTTGATTGGACAGGATTTACATTAAATCTGCATAGACAGCAGGGTTTCTGCAGGGTCTTAAAAAGTCTTAAAATGTCTTAAATCTCAAAATCCAAATTTTAGGCCTTAAAAAGTCTTAAATGTTCTGAAATATTGTGTTGTTGGTCTTAAATCTTTGTTTAAACAGGTCTTAATTTTACTTTGATCTTGTATTGCAATCAAGTCTGGCGAAAACCCATACAATCCCCAACAATCATCTCAGTAAAACTTTAAACTTTTTGTTTAAAAGGGAGTTTTTAACTCTATTTATCATAATGGTTTAATTATTTTCTTTACAGTAACATTTGTTTAAATAGTCTCCACTGCTGAGGACACTGACCTGGACAGGTTGTTGTATTTAGTTTAATATAGTTTTTAAAACTTTTGTTCATTTTTTTTTTTATTTAAAAGAAAGGATACCAGTAGAGCTTGCTTGTTTTTACACAATATTTAAAATGTTTAGCTAATAAATAAAATCTAAAATATTAAATTTTTTTATTATTATTAATGTATTATTGTGTATTATAGTTTTTAAAACTTTTAAAACATTTGTTCATTTTTTTAAAATTATTTAAAAGAAAGTTTATGTTGTTTATGGATACAAGTAGAGCTTGCTTGTTTTAACACAATATTTAAAATATTTAGCTAAGAATTTATTTTATTATTAATGTATTATTGTGTTATTAAATTTATTACATTTAAACACTTTTTTATACACAAATAAAAATCTTTTCCATTTGGGCCATTTGAAAAACGGTCTAAAATGTCATTCATAATGCTCTTATAAAGTCTTAAATTTAACTCTGTGCAGAAACCCTGAGACGGGTAAAACTAAAGTAGTGACTGAAGGTTGAAGGAAAGTAGCGGAGTAAAAGTACAGAATCAGATACAGCACTAAAACGAACTCAAGGGAAAGTAAAAGCACACATTTATTAAACTACTTCGTAAAGTACAGATTCTGAGTAAAACTACTTAATTATAGTCATTTGAGTATTTGTAATTACTTTACACCACTGCTTCTAGTGCATTATTCACGCATTATTCGATATAAAAGAAAGTTGGCCATAGAAAAATAGATGATTAATAAAGTTCAGACATCAGTTCAAACTTTACTCTCTCAAAAATAAAAGGTACATTTTTGTTTCTAACAGACCCTTTAAAGCAGGGGTGTCCAAACTGTCCTGCATATTTTATTTCCAACCACAATTAAACACACCAGAACCAGCCAATCAAACTCTTTAGCTGCGCCCCAAATGGCACACTATACACTATGCACTCATGCACTATGTACTTATACACACTCAACAGTATAATAAATGTATGTAGTGTCGCCCTAAATGGTGCACTAATGTTTTTTACTAAGCGGAAAGTATACTAGAAAGCTCCAGTGAGGTGTGTTAAAGGAAGTTAGAGCTAAACTATGCAGGACACCGGCCCTCCAGGACCGAGTTTGGACACTCCTGATTTAAAGGTACATTTTTAATACCTAAATAGTACAAATCTGTACCTCATAGTACTTTAAAAGTACAACATTGTACCTTAAAGGTAATAATGTGCAGCTATAAAGTACAAAAGTGTACATTTTGAAGAGGCATGGGCGTAAATCCCGGGAGGGACGGGGGGGGACATGTCCCCTCCCATCCAAGAGTTGTCCCCCCCACCCCAAAAAAATGTATTATTTAAAATAAAAACTCTCAATTGTGAAAAATATATGTATATATAGCTAAATAATAGTCTAAGTAGAAAGAAAACCGCATTTGTCATTTAAAATGCATTTAGAAACAGTTGAGTTCCCCCTCCCCTTCCTTAGATTGGTTCGGTCCACTCCGTGCTTTCACTCATCTCACCTACTCACACACACGCACACACGTCGGGTGTGTGGCTGCGGCTGAGTTACTCCTTAAGTAAGTAAGGAGGGGGTTTTTAACCCACCTTTAAGCGATTCTCTTCAATGTAGTTAATACAGACTCTTTCATAAATTGAGAAAAACTTTGACAATAAGCATAATGACGTAGTCTCCATGCTATACTAATATTTATAGTGAAACCATTTGTAACTGCGGGGACATATCTTTATTAGTACAATTCGGCTGTATTATTTGTGTCCCCTTCAAAAAAATGATTGAAAGAAATTTTATTTTTATTGTCCCCCCACTGTTAAATCAGATTTACGCCCATGTGAAGAGGTGCCGCCCCAGTGACAGATGTTGTACACTTATTTCTGAAGTTAAAAGACCAAAATTCAAGAGAAACAAATAATTAATAACATTTAGTTGAAATGTTGTAGTTTGTATGTTTTTTTCTCAATGTTTTGCATGAGTTTAAATGTATTATCTTTCTGTTTCTAAAGATGTTCAGTGACTACAATATTATTTTAATAGATAAATCCCTTTAATAACTCTGTTTTGTTCGAATAAACCAAAATATATGACCCATATTCACTGAGAAATGCATAAAAATATTCATGTATTGTGCTCATTTATGTTGAGATATACCAAAAACTCGCTTATAATATAAAAAAAGCACAAACCGAGATCAGCGGTCTGTACGGAAACCCCGCCGTTTACATGTGGAGTGTGTGAAATGTTCAGCCGGGATGTGTGTGTGTGTGTGTGTGTGTGTGTTCTCTCTCGTTCATTTGGATTCAGAGCGTGAACTCACATGAACAAATGCGCAGTTGTGGCGCGCTGCGTTTGTTGTGCGTGTCTTTGGAGGAAGTGCCATCTCAGCTCACATCAACTCCTGCCATTTCTGGCGCTCGGTTTCCAGGCGTCCATTTACATAACAAAGTGGTCGAATCTCAATTGTGAACAAAAAAAAAAAAACTTGAGCCACCAGCAGCACCATCCCCCTCTGAGAGTCTGGCCAAACGCTTGTATCTCAGGATCTGCAGACAGTTTTGGGCTATTTCTGTGCAGAAGTTTGTAAAAAATAAATAAATAAATACATTTGGATCCCACTTAATATTACACTTTAAGAATGTTGGGTCGCACACAATCCACAGGTTGATGTTGATCTCTGCTCTGTCCACTTTAGATGTTGAAAATTGAACTCTACAGTTTAACAAAGTGACTTTTACATACATTTTAGTCATTTAAAATAATAATTTAATGTATGAGAAAAAATGTCTAGAGAAATAAGTCTGGTTTCTGTAGCGTACATACATTTACAACACCAACCCAGATTAATATAGCACTGCAAACACATTACAATTACAAATGACAATTGAATAAAATAAAATAAAAATATTATAACAATAAATACATTTTTTTTAAAACAAAATAAAAACTATATATATATATTTTTTTTTGTTTGTTTTTGTTTTATTATTTAATTTTGTTTCTAAATATGTTTGTTTATTATTATAACATTTATTTATTTATATTTAAATCAATATTTTGATTTAATAATTATTTTATTATATTATATTTTAATCAATATTGTTATTTAATAATATAGCATTTATTTATTTATATGTTAATCAATATTTTTATTTAATAGTTTTATATATTAATTAATTTATTTATATTTTAATAAATATTTTTATTTATTATTTTAAATATGTTTTTATTTATTATCATGTCACTTATTTATTTAATTATATTTTTATCAATATATATTTTTTAAATATTTTAAATATATTTTTATTTAATATCAAATTTATTTATTTCAATTTTAACCAATATTTTTATTTAATGTTTTTAATATATTTTTATTTAATATTTTATTTTATTATATTTTAATCAATATTTTTATTTAATATTTTCATATTTTTTTATTTAATATTATATAATTTATTTTTATTACATTTTAATATTATAATATTATAATTTATTATTTTAAATATATTTTTATTTCATATAATGT
Source organism: Danio rerio (assembly GCF_052040795.2). Classification (NCBI taxonomy): domain Eukaryota; kingdom Metazoa; phylum Chordata; class Actinopteri; order Cypriniformes; family Danionidae; genus Danio; species Danio rerio. The sequence continues at coordinate 2,243,770 of NC_141022.1, forward strand.
ATTTAACTACATTTTAATCAGTATTTTTATTAAATAGTTTAAATAAATTTTGATTTAATATTATATTAATTAATTAAATTTGTTAATGGAAAAAAGTACATAGCACAAAAAAGCTGGATTTTAAAACATGTATTGTTTTAAAGGCTGAAATCCCCTTTCCATCTTTGACCCACATATTAAATATCATACCACACGTTACATTACACCAAGCAAAGGTGTAAAACAGGCTTCTTAACATCCAGAAATCCCCATCAGAGTCTGTAAAGCTTGTGTTTGTTTCTCCAACACACTGCGCTTCAAGTTTAAGTGTGTGTTGTTGTTTTTCTTGTCAAAATAAAGGTAAAGAATACCTAAATGCAGCCCGCCTGTGTTTATTATACATGTCTGTTCAGCATTCAGAGGATCGCATTACAATACTGGTTTCCTTTACCGCTATTTACCGACCCAAAAAGACTTTGTCTGTCGACAGCAATAATGGCTCAAGAAGTTGTGGAGAAAGGCTAGTCTGGTGGAAAAAGTGGTCTGGAGTGGCCGGCGTATGTGTGTGTGTGATGAGGAATGATCATCTGGAAGAGCTCAGTTCAACATTCGCTGTTCACTTCATGCATAAGGAATGCTGAGATTGATTTAATGCTTCTCGTATTGCACTTGAATGAATGTATGGATGTCACGGATTATTGGTTGCAATCATTAGGATTAAGAGCTGACCGATGTTTCCAGAATCCTCCACGTTTACTGCAACCTTTAAGTTGTGTTTAAGTCAATTAACGGACTCTGAATTAGTGAGTGAATGGAGATGGATTGGCTGTACGGCAGTCGAAGTCAGAATTATTCACCCCCCTGTGAATTTTAGTTTTTTCTTTTGTTCCGAATATTTCCCAAATGATGTTGAACAGATTCAGGAATTTTTCACAGTATATCCTATAATATTTTTTCTTCTGTAGAAAGTCTTATTTGTTTTATTTCGGCTAGAATAAAAACAGTTTTTCTTTTTTTTAGAGCCATTTTAAGGTCAATATTATTAGCCCCCTTAAGCAATATTAGTTATAAATTGTCTCCAGAACAAACCATTACTATTAGAAATGTGTTAGAAAATCCGTGTTAAACAAAAAGAAATTGGGAAAAATAAATATACAGGAGGATAATTCTGACTTCATCTGTATGTGCTAATGTTTCAGACAGAAATGATGATCTGGATTACCGGCTCTGATTTCGGCTGTCCTAGAAAGTCTTCTTGGCTCTTTCTTGTGTTACTGCTTGGACTTTATTAACAGAAGCACACACAAGACAATGATATCATGTTCTCATGTGAAAACATATAGAATTAATATATATATATTTATATATATATATATATATATATATATATATATATATATATATATATATATATATATATATATATATAATCTTTTAAATTAATATGTTTAATAGGAAGCTATACAATATTTTATTTGTGCACATACATTAGATTAGTCACTACTGAAGCCTAATCTGGAGGTAATCTAACAAAATAACTTGCGATAGTGCTCCAAAAACTAGTACAGCCACATTTATATGTTATAGAAAAATATTTAATACAAATTTAAAAAAGAGGAAAAATTAAGAAAAAGCAAAAAATTAAACATTTAGTTGAAATTTTGTAGGTTGTAATTTATTTTTGCAATATTTTGCTTGAATTTAATTATTATCCTTCAATTTCTAAATATGTTTGGTGACGAAAATATTATTTTAATAAATATCTCTGTTTAATAAATCTGTTTTGTTTAAATGCACCAAAATTCTTTGCTTATATTCACTGAGAAATGGAGGAAAATATTCATTTTCAAAATGCTGAGCACTGTGTGTGTGTGTGTGTGTGTATGTATGTATGTATGTATGTATGTATGTATGTATGTATGTATGTATGTATGTATGTATGTATGTATGTATATATATATATATATATATATATATATATATATATATATATATATATATATATATATATATATATATATATATACACACACACATACAGTTGAATAATTATTAACCCCACCCCCCGGTTTGATTTTTTTTTCTTCTTTCTTAAATATTTCCTAGATGATGCTTAACAGAGCAAGGACATTTTCACAGTGTGATAATATTTTTTTATGTTTTATTTTGGCTGTAATAAAAGCAGTTAATAATTTTTTAAACACCATTTTAAATTCAACAATATTATTATCCCCTTTAAGCTATAATTTTATTCAATAGTCTGCAGAACAAACCACTGTTATACAATGACTTGCCTAATTATCCTAACCTGCCTAATTAACCTAGTTAAGCCTTTAAATGTCACTTTAAGTGAAATATTACTCAGTAGTCAAATATTATTTACTGTCATCATGGCAAAGGTCAAATAAACCAGTTATTAGAGATGAGTTATTAAAACTACACTGTAAAAAATGTTACTTAGATCTAACTTAAAAAAAGTGAGGCAAGTGGTTGCATCGGACGTTTTAGGTTGATTCAACTTCCAGCCTTTTTTAAGTATTTTAAACACTAAAACATTGCTTAAAACAAATGCAATAAAATTAAGTTGAGCCAACTAATATTTCTAAAATTATTCAAATCAGATAAACTTACTTTTTTTGTTAAACTTAACTTACTTATACATTGCTATATGTTGACTGTACTCATTTTAATTAAGTATTATGAACTTAATGATCTAAATAAAATTAACCATGCATATGTCATTTAAAACTAATTTAATTGACTTCTGGCTGTAACCTCAGAAAATAAATCTTCGTTTCTATATTGTAAGCACAAAATACACTAGTAAAAACAGATAAATAGACTTTCCTGTCAATAACAATTAAATAAGAATGGAAAGATGGATTAAAGACCATAACATGTATTCAATATCAATCGATGTTCCTTTTAATAGTGACTACAAAATAGGCCATTAATGTGGCTACACGTACACAATACATTAATAAAAACATTAATAATACCAGATCCTATTGAGAAATCATCCAAGGCAACTCAGTGAGGAGATTTGCATATTTTGATGAAGATTTAGGATGCATAATGTCCAGTCCCACAAAGAGTCTCTAATATATCTCAAATGTATACAGTTTTGATGGATACTTGAAGTCGAGGACATCGGTAAGTCCAAACAGGAGCCATCATGCATTTGACAGGTTTGGCAAACCTCTGACAGTCCTATGATAATCCAAACTGTGTTGGGCTGATGGCAAATTTTTCCCGTGGGCAGCCGCATGCACCTCTGATTCCTCACAACTCTATTGGTAGAGACAAAAAGAAACAGGAGTTCAGGTGGTTGCTACCAAACAACATTAAATAGCTAAATACTAAATAGAAAATAACTACAAGTGAAGTTACAAAAGTGCAGTGAGAATGATGCATGGGTGAAACACCTTAGTTTATCAGTTAAAAATTACCTTAGTTAAAATTACCTAACTTCTATTTAAAAAAATAATAAAAGGTTATAGAGGTTGTGTAATTACATTATTCCAGGTGTTTTTAGTTATCAAATTTTAAAGAAAACTGTGATTTTACTCAGTGTAACAGTGCATGTCATTGTGGTTTCCTGTCAATCAAAGAATTGTTAAAATTTAGGTATTACATTTTTTGTTTATTTTGGCAACTTATAAAGCATAAGAATGTGTATTTAATTTAGATATTAAAACTGTTTGAAAATGGCTATATGAAAATTATAGAATACAAATTCTATAATTTAATTGTCATCTTCATTTTGCACCAAACTTTGCACGTCATAATACAAATTCTATTAAATAAATAAATAAATACATTGCCATTTTACACATTACATTAAGGTTTACATTAAATTTTTGCTAAAGCTACATTTAATTGACATTTAATTAATGTCACTGGCAAATGACAGTTCAGTGATTCAGTGTTATCAGTTAGCTTTATTGAAAGACTGACAGATAATAAGAAACTGCATTAGGATATTTTTATACTTTTTTTACTGTTGCACACATAAAAAAACTTCAGATATCAAATGTAAGTTAATTCTATGGAGCCCACTATTGTTTGCAATTTTACCAATGTTTTACCTGCCTGCAAATAATTATAGCTGTAGTTGTATCTAATGTTTTTCTTACCTGGATGTGAAGTTTGAAGATCCACAGGTAACAAAATCACTTTGGTATCTAAAGACCAAGAACGTGCATTTTAGAATGAGGTGCATACAATTTAAATGGTTCTGTAAACATCAATAAATGTAATTTAAGTTAAAATTAATTGTAAATCTGCAATTTATTCACTATGCAGCATTAAAAAACTTATGGACTAAATCTCTAAAACACAAACTTTAAGTTATACTTTCTCTTACGTTAAACACAAACTACTTAACTGTTGCATACGTTTCTGCATTTAATATCCATCCTTAATGTGCTGCTATAACTTAGGTGAGCTAACTTTAGCTAAGTTAGCGCTAACAAACCCCCACACCCCGACCGCCCACCAGTGACCTTGTTAATCGGTTCTGCAACGTTAGTTATACCTACTAAGTGTTTTAAAACTACTTTCACTATTTTTTCTCAATAATATCACTTTTAATCGTTAGCATAAACTAGCGTTGGTTAGCGTTAGCCAACTTAGCTTTCCATGTGAGAGCAGTCTAACTGTTAACATACCTGAGGCTACAGTACAATTTACAAAGCTAAAACCTCACCTGCCTAGCGAAGACAGCAGTTTTGCATGACTTTACAATTATCATTCGGCTAAATTAGCAACTTACCGTGTTAATCAGATCCGCTGCTGGGAGCAGTTGATGTCGACCATTGCAGAAGCTGCGTCTGCCTGCTAAATCCCGGGCAATGAAAAAGGAGTCACGCCAAACTATTAAAATCACGTTTTATGAACACCTGCCCACATCGACAGCTGCTCTAATAAATTGTCTGTGTCAACTCACTTTTATAACATTTATTCTACACAATAACCACGTACAAAAATCTAATCAAATAAACTGCATTAGTTTTATTCAAAATATACAGTTATATAAAAACTGATATATTTTAAGTAAAGAGGAAGCAAATTTTATTTTTTTGGTATAAAACAAATAAAATGAACTAGATTGCAATTATTTAAAGTAGATAGAACCAACTTTGTGAGTGTAGCACTTTTTACAGTGTATTGCTCTCCGTTAAACAGAAGTTGGGGAAAAAATAAACAGGGGGGCTAATACTTCTGACTATCTAACATTACTATCTAACAGTAATGTTAATATGCTTCATAGCCAGCGTTGAGCAAGCTGACACTATTTATTATGCAAATGTAGAAGTAAGTATGAAGCCCTCTGATTATCAGTGAGTTATATGGGTCAGAGATGAAAAGGGGTTTCAAGTATGAGAACCATAAAAGTGCAGTGCTGCTTTAAAACTTTCTCCGTTCATTAGTGTGTGTGTGTGTGTGTGTGTGTGTGTGTGTGTGTGTGTGTGTGTGTGTGTGTGTCCTGGCTATTTTTCATCAATAAATCAATTGCGTGAGTGAGTTAATGATTAAATAAATTTAAAAAAATGAATGAATGAATGGATATTAAAATGAATGAATGAAACAATAAACAAATAATTAAATAAATAATTAAATTAAATAATGAATGAATGAACGAATAGAATGAATGAATTAATTAATTAAATAAAAGGGAATGAATGATTGAATAAAAAAATGAATGAAAAAATGAATACATTTAAAAAATTGTGAATAAATGAAAAAATGCACAAAATGAATGAATGAATGGAAAAAATGAATGAATAAAAAAATGAAAAATAAATAAATTAATAAATGAACAGATAAGTGAATGAATAAATTAATGAAAAATTTTACAAATAAGTTAATAAATACAAAAAATAAATAAATTTATGAATGAATGAATGAAAAATTATTGAAAAAATGAAATAATAAAAGAATAAATAAATGAATAAATGATTAAATAAAAAAATAATAAATAAATGAAAAAACTAATGAATTAAAAATTAATGAATGAAAAAATAAACAAGTAAATGAATGAATGAATGAAGTTACAAATTAACAAATGAATAAAAATGATTAAATAAATAAATTAATGAATGAAAAAATGTATGAAAACTGAGTGAATGAATAAACGAATTAATAAATGAATGGCAAAAAATGAATAAATACATAAAAATAAACAAATTAGGTGAAAGAATAAATGAATAAAAAATGGATGAACGAATGAATGAATAAAAAATTTATTAAAACCAAATGAATGAATGACTAAATATGAATTAACAAATGAATATTAAATTGATAAATGGATAAATGAATAAGAAAAACATAAATAAATACGTAAATAAGAAATCAATAAACCAATTAAGTTAGTGAAAAATGAAAGAATGAACTGAGGAATGAAAAAACGAATAAAAATGAATGAACAAAAATGAATGAAACAAATTACAAAATAAGTGAATTATTTAATTTAAACAAATTAAATAAGTGAGTGAAAAATTAATGAATGAAAAAATGAATGAATGATTTTTTTATAAACAAATAAAATAATGAAAAAATGAGTAAAAATTTATAAACAAATGAATAAAAATTGAATGAATTAAAAATGAATGAATGAATGAATGAATGAATGAATGAATGAATGAATAAATGAATGAATGAATGAATGAATGAATGAATGAATGAATGAATAAATGAATGAATGAATAACTTACAAATAAATTAATGAATGAATCCACTGCGTAAAACATGCTGGAATAGTGGCGACCTTTAAAATTAAGACTAACCCGAAGAAAAATGAATGAATGAATGAACAAATCTCTCCGTTAAACAGAAATTTAGACAAAAGTAAATTATTGTTGAACTTGAACATGAGGGCTAATTATTCTGACCTCAACTGTTTGCGTTTTATTAGTGCTTGCTAATTTTTTTTACCTATTTGTTTTTCGTTCCATGTTTGACTAATATTCTACTTTAAAACAAGGGATTGATTTGTCAGCAGTCTTCATCTATAGATGTTTGAAAGCTTAACGAAAGGATTTTTTGAGTGATGAGCTGAGAACTATTGATCCTGTAATTAAGTTTAGTGTCTGTCAAACACTCTCCGGTCTGTTATTATAAGTGTGTGATGCAGAACAACACAACAGCAGATCTCAGGTCAGGTTTCACACTTATCCAAACCAAAGAAACACAGCAAAAATTCCAGTGTTAAATATACAGTGTGATTTTTTTTGGTGTTGTTCAGTGTTAAAACTGGAGTACATTTTAATCCACGAGTGTGAAAACGCGTATATTTAAGAGTTTTTTTTCCAGTGTTAAACTTTTAACCCAATATGCAGTGTATTTCTCATTAGTGATGGGAAGTCCATTTTTTTTTTACTTGAACCGGTTCTTTAGGACAAACAGTGATCAAACCAGTATGTTTTACGAGTCTTGATGATATAATCAATTATATGATATAATAAATTAATTCTCATCAGAAGCAGTGAACTATATGCACATGCATATTCTATTAATATTAAATTGTCATTAAATAATCTTATTTTAATAAATCAATGTTTCATAAGATGATAATAGCATTAGCACAAAATAGTCCAAAGAATTAGTTTGGTTCAGACAACGGTCATGAGCTTAAATTGTTCGGCCGCTTCAGGAGTCACAGCACTTCACGCATGCGCACAGTGTTAGCTCTTAGGTTCTTAAATCGGACGGGTCCGAAAGAAACCGCATTTCGTTCACGTAGCTCTCGGTTCAGTGTACTTGTAATCCAAAACAGCTGCAACCGGTTCTTAATTCGAGAACAAGGTTCGAGAACCGTTACAACTGTTTTAGAACCATTCAGTACACTGAACAAGAACCTGTTTCTTTAGGATTTTTTAAGCCGATGAAGTGAAGCACGTTCATACGCTGTTCTAGTAATTAAATAATTTATCTTATTTATTTTTTAATCAGAGAAAGTGCCAGGCACGGTTAAAAAGCAAGGATTTTGAAGTAATTTGTGATTAGTGATTAATGGAGACTGTGAACAGTTTCAAACGATTCAGTTGGACTTGGTGAACTGATTCACTAGGACGATCCAGGTAAATTGAATGATTCGTTCGCGAATCGGACATCACTATTTCCCACGATGCTCAGCTCCGCGGCTGTCTTTTCAGTTGGAGATCACACGGAGGTTGGCTTGGAGGCTCCGAGTTCAGTGGTAAGTTTTAGCCGTTTTTTCTAAAGAAGTGTTTGATACAACGATAATAAATACTCTAACGTTATAATTACATTTAGCAAATAGTTTAAATATTTGTAAATGTTTGTGAGAAGTGTCGCACGGCGTCGAAGCTAACGTTAATTCATTTGAGCATGTTGTAAGGCCATTGGCTTATTTCGCACGTGGACCCTAAACATATCGAAAAGATAAGTTAAATGGCTATGATTTCAGATTAATACAGTTTTAATCCTCTCGTGACGAAATATTTAACGTTATGTGTTTTAAAAATTAGTATGTGACTATCACTGCGGGGTTTCCCGCCGTTGACTGCCTCCGAGGCAGCTGCATTTTGAAAATGCGCGTCCTTTAATGTTACACTTTGGTCGCACTTCGTTTTAAACGGCGAATTACAGCTTTTTTCCTTTTCTCTAACGATCCGTTCAACTGAATAACCCATATAACGTTAAGTTAGTGATGTCTGGCGTTGTGATGAAATCTGTGACGTCGAAAATTTTGACCAGGTCGCGCTCTTCAGTAACATTTTCACTCGGGAACGTGCTTGTCTCATGCACGTGACTGTGAACGCGCAGACGTCTAAACCAAGCAAATAGCATCGAGCTGTGCTGTAAAGGATATTTTAAATTCTGGGATTCAGAAAACGGGTTTATGGAAGAACTTAAATGTCGTGATATTTTGTTGTTGTCTGCTGGTAGACTGCTATAACTAAACATGAGTCGAAAAAATCCTATAGTTCATTACAAATGCCAATTACTGAGTTCAAATTACATGTGATACAGGTAGGATTAAGATAGAAGTGTTTTCCCTGTATAAACTTACTATAATGTTTAATAAATTGACATTTTGTGTCAAATTTATTTGTTTTCTAAAACATCGATGACCAGATATCTTTATACATTTGGATGTCAATTGATTAGAATGTCATTAAAAAGGTGATTAATTTTACTAATACAAAATGTGACACTCAGTAATTAGCTTTTGTAATGAACTGTTTTTTTCAACTCAATCTCACAACTAAATGTTTAGTTTTAGCAGTCTACCTGCAGACAACAACAAAATATCACGACTACATTAAAATTTTTCCATGAACCTGTTTTCTGAATCCCAGGATTTGAAACATTCTTTACATCACCGCTTGACAGTTTTCAACAAGTCACAGATTTCGGCACAACACCGGTTTATCAATATGTGTTCTTTTAAATCACACTGTAAGCCTAATCAAACGAAAACTTGTTTTTTTTTCTTTAGCTACAATGCTCTTCAAAGTCATTTATGGAGGCAAAAAGAAGTTGATTAAGGTAGATGAAGTTGATTACAGCAGTCTAATAAAAGAAGGTAAGTTCTTAAATTATTGACTCCATTTTTGTTTTGACTGTTGCTGCAGGTGGAATGTCTTTTTTCAATTAATGTTATTTCTTTTAATACGTCAAGTCAAGAAGAAATTTTCCATCGAGCAAAAGGATCTGGTTTTGCAAGATGACACCGGTGTGGAGGTAGATGAAGATGTTTTCACTGACGTGCTGGAGGAGAGATCGCGTGATATACTTTGGAGAGTCATTGACCAAGATTCAGGCAAGTTTCTGTATGCAGGGCTTTCTGGTCCCATGCATTCAATGTTTAATAAACCACATCTGTTTGCCTTTTTTTCTAACTTTATAACAGGTCTCGAAATTAACGTTTTTGCTTGGTAGCACCGGTGCTTCTAATTTAGGCGCATCAGCCAAAATTTAGTCGCACCCACCAATTATGAGCACCGTTACAAGTTTTATACAAACATATTTATTGCATTTGAAATCAACACTAATCAAACTAACAAGCAAAAAAAAAATTATAAGATATGCAAGCGTAAGGAAAATGTCTCAACGAAATCCAGTTATCACAAGAAAATACATTTTTATAACATAACTGAGTGACCAAAAGCATACACAGAGCGATCACTGGCCCTGCACGCACTGCTTGAATGAATCTGTTAATGGTATAACTGTGCTGTTCTCACAAGTGCTGTCTGATATTGCACTGATGCTTTTGACACTTACTGTACCTTATTATATGCATACGTCATGTTAATAGCAATACTGGTCTTTTTAGGAGTAGCGATGTTAGTTTACTCGGTGCAAGCCCGTTTGCGATGGTGTACGTGGTGTTAAATTTGACATATAGCTGCCCCTTGCATGGCGGACAGCATCTGGCGATTTATATAAAGGATTAAACAGAAGCTGTCGTGCTATATGTGGCAAACAGTTACCTGAAAACTCCATCCCACAGACTTTTCATAGCGGACTTGAAGCCAATGGAAGTCTTCTACTCTTGGAAAAGTGTAGATGGTGGATTAACATTCAGCACATAGTCACTAGTAAGATGTGCCATTTATAACTTTAGATGCCATGGTTTCTAAAACAAAATCTGCCAGTGTTATCTTCATTCTCATCTTCAGCGTTTTACAGTTTTTCACGGTAGTAGCTCTCTCATCCGACGCCAGAAGGCAAGGCGCTGACTGAGTGATTGACAGCTGATATTAACCAATCATTCGCATTCAGTGCTAGAGCAGTGGTGGGCCAATAAGAAGAGCGTGAAGGTGGGGCAAGCATTACGGACTTGGCTTTGTTTACTGCAGCAGGTCGACATGACAATTGTTTTAAACCATTTCTGTGTGCTGCGTTTCAAGTGCAGACAAAGAGCTTAGAGATGCATTCTGCGTGAATTTCTCCCGAATCCGCGCATGTGGTGAACATTTTGCAGTAAAAACTGGTCGCACACAACAATTTTAAGCACTCGCAGAAATCCTCCCAAATATATTTTAAGGTTGCATAGATAAAATTTAGGCCGCATATGCGACCAAAATGGTCGCAATTTCGAGCCCTGTTATAATTATTTAAACTGGCCTCATATGTGGCGACAAGCTACAGTTCCATTAAAACGATATGTCAGATAACTTGTGCTTAAATTGTGAAATTGTTTTATCTAAAAATGTGTAAATGCTTAGTTATTCAACCATTCATGACTGAAATGTACTACTAAATTTAATATTTAAAAGTAAATCCTATTACTAAAATCAAATTAATGTATCTTTTTCAAATTAATCTTCTGGGTTTTTCCTACTTTGTGAAGCCTTATTTCATCAGTTTTGTATGTGAACTGGCGGCTGCACTTGTGACTGAGGGAGCAAGCAGCATCTTAAATACTGTTTTTGCTCTCTCTTGAGTCAAAAACAACTGATAGCCTACTATATTTGCAAGTTTGAAAGACCAATTCCATGTTTTATGTGATGCAAAGTTGTATGCTGAAAATCTCTGACATACCTTTTGGTTTTGTGATGTTAAACATTAAGAAGTTTGGCTTAGGGCAAATCTAATTTTAAAATTGCTTGGCACATCACTAGAATGCAGTACATATAACATGCTTTTTAATATTATTATTATTATTACTTTCAGAATGCACAGTCCTCGATTCTTGTAGCTCCCACTCAGACACACTAGTTCTCACCCCAAACCACCCTGAAACTGATGACCGTGCTGAGCCAAGCATGAAGAGACCTCGTTTTGATGAAGCTTTTGAGGCTAAGCAGGTAATTTTTAAATTTCATGATGTACTAGTTCAAGTGTTTGGCAGTTTTTTTTCACATTATTATGCGGACATTTTATTACTTTGTTTTTATTGTAGTTTGTCAGTGAAATTTTGAAAGAAAAGGCAGGTGGACTTGCCGTTTTGGCCGAATATAATGAACATGGAAAACTCACAGATTCAACCCGGCGACAGTTAGTCAACATCGTTGTTGCATACATAACTGAAAAAGAAGGGTAAGTTTCAATCTAAAAATCATTGATACAATTTTTGTAATCAAACTGTTTTAGTGTTTTAACTTATTTTTCTTGTTCTTATAGTCGTGTCCCTTCCAAAGAAACAAAAACACGCTGTGCCTTGGGAATTGTAACTCTTTGCCCATCACTGAAGGATCCATACTCAAGAACTGGATATGTAAGAATTTAAAACTTATTATTATTCTACTGTACCTTATAGAAACATTTTAGATTTTGTGGAACCATGTCACATTTCTAGTTCCCCTAATTGAATTAAATAAATTTTGTTGTATTCTTCATCAGTATTTTTTTAGTCTAGTGTAGTGACATGATCAGAAATTTAAAATGTTTGCATTTGATCTTATCAGCAGTCATTTTGTTTTTATTTAAGGAACATTTCTATGACCCCAAGAGCAATCAAGGATACATATCATGGCGTCTGAAAACAGTTTCACGCCGAAGCAAAAGCCAGAGCACAAGAAATGCCAGGTCAAGTGCAGCATCGGATGATGAAGGCAATGGAGGACCAACAGCTAACAGAGCCAACTGGAACTATTTGGAAAAGCAGCTCGATGGCGACCAATGCAAAGAAGCCATATCATTTATGAGTCATTGTGCTGACAAGGACCAGATTTTTGAGAAGATGAAATTAACATTCAAGCACAGACAGCAGCTTATTCATGATGCAGAGAAGTCCAGCACAGCTCTTTCAGTTTTTCCAAGATTTCTCGACACAAAGGGATTGGTAAGAGAAAGAGACAGATAATAGTATTTTGTTGAGATAAAATTAGGTAATATGCAAAAAGCATGGTGTGAATTTTTGTTATGTTTGTAATTGTTTTACAGGTTCTTCAAGACTTTGACATCAAATTTGGAACTGAAACCGCTTCCAGACTACTAGAACAATGGGACACTTTAAAGCCAAAGATCATCGCAGAGGCGAAAACGCTTAATTCAAACTTGTACCTAAACAGCCTGCTTGCAGCTGGCACTGGGCAGAACCTGGAATGTGAATGGCAAGGTATTAAATGGTTTGTTATTTGTAAGTTTTTGATTGTTGTATTTGTTGTTAATCTACATGCTCTCTTTGTTCTTGCTTGCAGGATGGGACAGTGACATGTCCTGTCTTTTACTACTGGCTTTCCTTTTGCCACCTTCAGCAGGTGGTAGAAACAATTCAACAAAGATCAGCATTAAGGAGGCAATGGATCATGTTGTGCAGTTTCACAAGGTTTGCATGGAAACATTAGTGAGCTGTATTGTAGGTTACTTGTTTGTAAGAAAATCTGTTTTTCACCTGTTTCAGGCTTGTTGCAGTCTAACTGAATATGTTGAGAAGACTGAAGGCCTGCAACCACATCTCCTTGCAGTTGGCTCTGCAAAGAATGCCATTCATGAGTTCTACATTGTTCTGGATGGAAAACTTCTACCATGTCAGGCAAAGTCATCCCTTTCTGCTTTTGACGAACTGTTTAAAGCGTATTTTGTTTTTAGTGTGTCATACCCCCACTCCTTAAATGCAATGTTTACATTTGTTCAGACAACAATCTACAAGATTGGCTGTGGCACAGTTCGTGAAACCCCAAGGGTAAAGGACCTACGAGCCAAACTTCTGAATTAGCTCTATAGACTGACTGAAAATGTTCCGCTGTTTTGCTTGTAAAGCGGTACATTTAACAATTAATGACCTCATTCGTCATCTAAAACTCATTCATGCTTATTATCCTGGGAAAAAATTGAACTTGAAATGTGCACAAAACAATTGCAAGCATAGCTTCATGACTTATGCCGGATTTCGAAAACACTTGAGTAGTGTTCATAGACATGAATTTCTAGACCAAGCAGAGACTGAAAATCAGACTGAAGATACTGAACCGTCACATTTAAATAATCATAATGAACAACAACCTGAGACACCACTCGGTGATAAAAGGAGGGTGATTGACACTCAAGAAATGTGTGCATCTATTGTTGCTAGATTGCAAAATAGTGGAGTAGCAACCAGTGTTGTAACTTCTGTAATATCGGACATGGAGGAACTGGTCCATGAAATACATTCTGATATTAAAAGTAAAGTAATGAATTTACTTCCAGCAAAGAATTTTGCAACAGCATCCCAGGTAGATGACTGTTTTAGTAGTATGAATAATCCATTCACAAATCTAAACACAGAACACAAATGGAAAAAATATTTCAAAGACAAATGGGCTGTTGTCGATCCTACTGAGATAAAGCTAGGTGTACGATTTGACAGTAGATTGAATCGAGTGACGAGGACTTATGATCAAGTTCCTGTAACCGACAAGTTCATTTACATTCCCCTTTTGAACACATTGCAGTTTATATTTAGGAATTCGGATATATGTAAACATATGTCAAGTCCAAGTGCGAGTACATCTGTCTATAAAGATTTTTGTGATGGGGATTATTTTAAAAACCACCCACTTTACAGTAAACATAAAAATGCACTTCAGATACAGTTATACTATGATGATTTTGAATCTGCTAATCCGCTGGGCTCGAAGAAAGGCATTCATAAAATTGGAGTAATTTACTTTATTCTCAGGAACTTTCCACCCAAAATGAATTCAAGTTTAATGAACATACATTTATTGTCATTATTCTATGCACAGGATATTAAGAACTATGGATTTGATGCAATTTTGCGGCCCCTTGTTGAAGATTTAAAAGTCCTTGAAAGTTCTGGCATTCCAGTTCCTTTCTCCAAAGATCCCTTGTTTGGCACTATTGCACAAGTTACTGGCGACAACTTGGGAATGCACACAATTCTTGGTTTTATGGAATCTTTTAGTGCCTTTTACTTTTGTCGGTTCTGTTTAGTAGACAAAAAAACATCTCAGTCTGTATTCAGTGAAGACGACACTAATATTACATTAAGAAACAAAGCGTTACAAGAACAGCACTATGCAGATTTGGTAGCTGACCCTAGCATTACTTCATCTTTTGGGGTTAAGCGTACATGTCTATTTAATGACTTAAAATACTTTCATATTTGTGACAACTACTCCCCTGATATAATGCACGACATCCTCGAGGGTGTTGGTCAGTATGAAATGAAGTTACTTCTTGAATATCTTTCTGGCATTATACCAAGACAAGACGTATGTAACAGAATCTATTCTTTCAATTATGGCTTTCTTGAAAGAAAAAACCGACCCACTAGATTAAATCTAGAGCAGACAGCTAATTCTATAGGTCTAAATGCCATTCAGACATTCTGTTTAATACGGAACATTCCTCTGATATTTGGAGACCTCATTGAAGAGGAAAATAATTACTGGCGTTTATTACTATTGTTGTTACAGATCATCAACATAGTGTTTTCTCCTGTGATAACAGAAGGCATGACCTACTATCTGAAACATCTAATTTTAGAACATCATAGTCTTTTTAAAGAGCTATATCCACAAAAGTCTTTGATTCCCAAGCATCATTTTATGCTACATTATCCACATTGTATACGCAAAATTGGTCCATTAGTACATGTATGGTCGATGCGTTGTGAAGCGAAACACAAGTTTTTTAAAAACAGCATAAAAAATTTTAAAAACCTCACCAAGTCTTTTGCTATAAAACACCAATATGCAATTGCGTATCATTGGGAAAGTTTACCCGTTAAAAATGTTGAATATGGACCTTTAAAAACTCTAGACCTTGATGATTTGCCATATCGTGACATTATTCTTAAAATGTATCCACATTTTTTGGACCGTGAGATCACAGTAACTTCATGGCTGAAATATTCAGGAACGGAATATCGTCATGATCTACTGGTGTTCAGTAAAATGGAGAAGGACTTACCAATTTTCAGTAAAATATGTGAAATTATTCTCATAGAGGACCAAAACCTTTTGGTAACTAAAGACTTTGAAACACTTGGATTTGTTGAGCATCTTCATGCATACCATGTAAGAGAAAATAACACTTTTGGTTTGTCAAGAGTTGAGGATCTTCCTTTTTTCAGACCATTTGACTTACAGGCATCATATGGATTTGAAGAACCATATTTGTACATTGTTCCAGTGCATTGTTTTGTGCACGAAAATATTTAATTAGCTTGCACTAACTTCTGATTGTTTAGCACAAGCTGAATGTATTTACAGATTTTATATTGAAGTCAGAATTGTGAGTTTTTAGCTTGTTCCTTTTTTTTGTGGCAGAAATGAGCTTAGTTGCTTCTATGGGCACTTTCATGTTTGCACTTTATGAAATAAGTATATGTTGTTTCAGGTAACCTCAGGTTTATGAGTTTTCTACGAGTTACAAAACAAGTTATATGATATTTCTATGAGTTACAAAAAACGCGTTATGATATTTCTATGAGCTACAAAATGAGTTATATGATATTTCTATGACTTGCAAAACAAGGAGTTTTTAAACAATGGTCTTTTTTATTGTGCAGGTGTTAATTCTATTTTCTTGCACTTGTGGAAACAGATTTTCTAAAGTTTGTTAAAAAAAATTGAAATGTCGTTGCATTTTCAAATGCAGAGTTGAATGTATTGAAAATATTTCTAAAGTTTAATGAACATTCAATAAACAATTTTCAACATATTTGATCACTGTTATCTGTCACACCCACCAATTGATAATTAGGAAATAAAGGTAATATATTGACACTTTGAAGGGTACCACGCACTCCAGTTTGATGTAAAAATAAACTCTTACAGTGTTAAAATGAACACTGAGTAATGTACACATTTTATATATTAACACTTTGAAGGGTAGCAAACACTCTAGTTTGATGTTAGAATAAACTCTTACGGTGTTAAAATGAACACTGAGTAATGTACAAACTTTATACATTAACACTTAGGAGGGTAACAACCACTCCGGTTTGATGTTAGAATAAACTCTTACAGTGTTAAAATGAACACTGAGTAATGTACAAATTTAGTATATTAACACTTTAAAGGGTAACAAACACTAGTTTGATGTAAGAATAAACTCTTACGGTGTTAAAATGAACACTGAGTAATGTACAAATTTTATATATTAACACTTTGGAGGGTAACAACCACTCCGGTTTGATGTTAGAATGAACTCTTATGGTGTTAAAATAAACACTTAGTGTAGTGTACAAATTTTACACTTTAGAAAGTGTTATTTTAACTCCAAAATGGAGGGAGTCATATGTACACCCAAGGAGTGTTAAATTAAACTCAAATTGAGTTAAATGTACACTCATTTTTTTGCTGTGAAGGCATAAACAGTCTTGTTTCCAGACCAAACATCTAAACATTCTTAAATCAAGAAGCATTTTGGTGAGCGGGACAGGTCTGATTGTCCTCTTTTTAAGGATGTGTCTCTGCTGGAGTTGTCAGCTTTGAGTAATGGAGTCTCCAGCCCGCTGTGCTTTCTGCATTAAACGCTTCTGTGCTGCAGATGCACATCCAGTTGGAGATGCAGATGGAGGTTGATGGATGAGGAAAGGTCTTGCAGATCCATCTATCAGAGATTAGCATTGACCTGTGAGGCGTCTCAGCAACAAACGGCTGCATTAGCATACAAACACACCACAGGCTAGACGTTATATATACCCATCCATCCATCCCTCTGTGGGGATTTCTAATTAATTGTGTTATTTATTTTTTTTTTTTGGAGAGCTGAGAGGATGCACGTGCAGATATTGGCAGGGGATATTGAGTTTATTGTGTTGTAGATAGCGCTGGAGTGCTCGATTTTAGAAAATGTATTTAATTGCGCTATTTTTGACCGATTTTGTGATTGCAATTTATTTATCTTCTTTCAAAAGCTCTTTATCTTTCATATTATTCAATAATAACAAAGGCAGGCAATTAATTATTATTTAGTAAGAGCAAATGAGCTTATATGACCTTTTAACGGTATTATTGTTATTTGTATGTTTTTAGTTTAATACTTGTTTATCAAGAAACTTTTATGGTTGTGGATTATTTCTTTATTTATTGATGATGCCATGCTGCTTGATAAATCATATGTATTTACAAAACGTGTTTTGAATTTACGAATGAATTAGTGTATTTTTAAATCAGGTTTTGAACCTACCAATTGGATTTGTGTATTTAAGAATTGTTTTAAATTTACGAATTAGATTTGTGCATTTAATTTTTTTTTTTTTTTTTTTTTTTTTTTATTAGAATATGCAAAAATCATACAAATACAAGAAAACGTCAACAAATAACAAATACAAAGCAACGAAACAAAAACAAAACAAAAACAACAACAATATAGTCATGTACTGGTATGTGCGTGAGTGTGTGTGTGTGAGTGTGTGTATGCATGTAAAGGTAACTTGGTGGACAGGTCAGAGTACATACATAAGGAACAATAACAGTCAATAAATGAAGCAAGTGTCACAGATATAGATAAAACATATAGAAAGAAACCAGTCAGAGGTAGGGAGTAACAACAATGCTTATTAATGTATGATAGTAAAAATTAGAGTAAAAAGAAAGAAAGGACAACAGTAATAACTGACAACAATAATAATAAATCACAAGTGCTACACAAACTACTACTACAAAAAGTTACTTATATTACAACTACTACTGCTTCTACTACAGCCACAACCACGACTACTACTACTACAATGTCTACTAATACTGATACTACTACAACGACTACCACTACTGATACTACTATAGCGTTTGCTACAACTAATACAACGTCTACTACTACTACTACTACTACTACTACTACTACTACTATTACCACTACTACTACTACTACTACAATCACTTCTACTACATCTACATCAACAACATCTACTACTGATATTACTACACCAACAACGACTACTACTACTACTGTAACTACCACACCATTACTACTTCTGCTACTACTTACATGAACTACTACTTCAAAAATCTCCGTAACAATTACTCAATAACAATCGATACTATTACACTGTCTACTACTTCAACTACAACTACTACTACTACTACTACTACAACAACTGCAACCTTAATAATGATAATGGTATAAATACTTGTAATAATGATAATGGAAAGATAACAGGACAAGTCAGAACAGTAATAATAATAATAATAATGATTTCAAAAAATAAAAGTAATACCATTTATGACAAAGGTGTCGAGGAGAGGGGAGGATGGGAAAATCAGGGAGAGGACAAGTAATAATAATAATAAATAATAATAATAATAACAAATAATAATAGTAGTAAGTAGTGAGTTTGAAGGGGAGATAGAGGAAAAGAGAAAATAAACTAATGATAATAAACAAAAATTAATAAAATACTTATAATAAAAATAAATAAATAAAATAGAATAAAAAATAAAAACAGAAAAGGAAGGGGAGGAGTAGAAGAAAAAAGAAACAATAAGAGAGAAGAAAAATAAAGTTCAGCAAACAAAGCAACAAGAATAAGCCCAAAAAAAAAAAAAGAATAATAATAATAAAAACTGAATAAATAAAAAAGAAAACACTATATCAATGCTAATTATGAATTATACAATTCCACATGGAAGAATAATATTAAAGATATGTATGATAGATTATTACTGTAATTTGATAACTATAATATACTCATGCTGGTAATAATACTAATAATAATGATAATAATAAAAATAACAACAGCTGTAACAATAAATTGAGGAGATTTGTGCATTTAAAAAGCGTGTTTAAATTTACAAATTGGATTTGTGGGTTTACAAATCGTGTTTTGAATTTACGAATTGGGTTTGTGTATTTTTGAACCGAGTTTTGAATTTACGAAGTGGATTTGTGTACTTTTGTATCGTGTTTTGAATTTCTGAATTGTTTTTGTGTATTAATGAGTCGTGTTTTGGATTGACGAATTGGATTTGTGTATTAATCATGTTTTGAACTTGCGTGTTGTATTTCTGTATTTTTGAATCATGTTTTAAATTTATGAGTTGGATGTTTTTAAGAATCGTGTTTTGAACTTAAAAATTGGATTTGTGTATTAACGAATCATGTTTTGAATTTACGAATTGAATTTGTGTATTTATGAATTTACTAATAGGATTTGTGTATTTATGAATTGTGCTGTGAATTTACGAATTGGATTTGTGTATTTACGAATCGTGTTTTGAACTTACAAATTGGATTTGTATATTTAAGAATTTGATTTGTTTATTTAATAATTGGATTTGTGGATTTAAGAATTGTGTTTTAAATTTACGAATTGGATTTGTGTATTTACGAATCATGTTTTAAACTTATGTATTGGATTTGTGTATTTATGAATCGTGGTTTGAATTTACGAATTGGATTTTTGTACTTTTGAATCGTGTTTTGAACTTACGAATTGGATTTGTGTATTTATGAATCGTGTTTTGAATTTACGAATTGGATTTGTGTACTTTTGAATCGTGTTTTGAACTTACGAATTGGATTTGTATGTTTACAAATCGTGTTTTGAACTTACGAATTGGATTTGTATATTTAAGAATCATGTTTTGAACTTATGTATTGAATTTGTGCATTTATGAATCGTGGTTTGAATTTACGAATCAGATTTTTGTACTTTTAAATAGTGTTTTGAACTTACGAATTGGATTTGTGTATTTATGAATCGTGTTTTGAATTTACGAATTGGATTTGTATGTTTACAAATCGTGTTTTGAACTTACGAATTGGATTTGTGTATTTAAGAATCATGTTTTGAACTTATGTATTGAATTTGTGTATTTATGAATCTTGGTTTGAATTTACGAATCAGATTTTTGTACTTTTGAATCGTGTTTTGAACTTACGAATTAGATTTGTATGTTTATAAATCATGTTTTGAACTTACAAATTGGATTTGTGTACTTTTGAATCATGTTTTGAACTTACGAATTGGATTTGTACGTTTACAAATCATGTTTTGAACTTACGAATTGGATTTGTGTACTTTTGAATCGTGTTTGAATTTATGAATTGGATTTGTGTACTTTTGAATTGTGTTTTGAACTTACGAATTAGATTTGTGTTCTTTTAAATCTTGTTTTGAATTTATGAATTGGATTTGTGTATTAACGAATCATGTTTTAAACTTACAAATTGGATTTGTGTAATTTTTTAATTACGTATTGAATACACGAATTGGATTTGTGTGTTTTTGAATCGTGTTTTAAATTGACATATTGGATTTGTGTAAATGTATTATTTTTAAGATTGATCTGGCTCCATATAAAATACTACTAATTGTCCTTCTCTGTATAAAAAAGAAAAGTTGCCTTCATATTTTTTTTTTGCTTCATTGTGCCTTTAAAAACCGCTCAAACTTGGCAGCCATGCTTTTTCAAACATCTAAATTAATGCAAAAATCAAAGTTTTGCAGTGTTTCCTTCTTATATACATGAATCTAAAGAGCAGATGCAGAAAGCCAGTGCTGTTTAATTTATTCCCTCCCTCTTGATTGGCTCTGATTTGCTTGTGAAGGAGAATTGACTGTGTTTTTTTCTATAGACAGCAGTGTTGATTGCTGATTGCTCGCGGGTTTTAATTATGGAAATCATGAGCTCTTAAAAATGCTCGAATCTAATGGTGGAAGTCATAAAAATGGTGGATGGAGTTGTGTGTTGCGCTACACCAAAACTGATTAGTTTAATGCGCGTGTTTACTTGTGCTTGTAACAGTTAACACACTCGAAATTGAATTGGAATCGGAAAAGTAATGGATGCGTGATTGCAGACGACTTCTTATTTGGGCTCAAGAAGATTATTACAATTGTTGGTTGTTGTGGTTATTATTGTGTCTTTTTGTGAAGGATTTAGGCCATACCAACTCAGGCTTATTGGAAACACTAATTGAAGTCTGAATTATTGGCCTTATAATTTTTTTTATATAATAATAAAACTATTTTATTTGAATGCGTTTATTTTTTTCTTCTTTAATTACTGCACATGAATAAATATACAGTGTATATATAAATATAAATATATATATATATATATATATATATATATATATATATAAATATAAATATATATATATATATATATATATATATATATATATATATATATATATATATATTAAGGGTGTCACGATCCTCCAAATCCTCGATTCGATTACATTTTCGATTCTAAAGGCACGATTCGATTCGATTTTCGATTATGAATAATTTAATTAATGACCAATTAATTATTTGTAGCCTACCGTTTAAACTACCTGACCTGCATGGTCTTTGTTTTACCCATAAACAAATCATACAGTAAATGAATAAAGGCAAGATACACACATAATTACCACCTGTCAATCACTTTTTCTGCGGGACTCGTGAATAGGCAGTGATCTGTGTCGTTATAATGGCGTCGGTAAAAAAGACGCACAACCAACAGGAACCAGCCAACAGTATCTGAGGTGTTCGCTAAAATGACTAAGTACAAGTGAGTGAAAGATTGAAGCAGTCCTCTGACTGCCTGGACCTGCTGTCTCGAGCGCATGGCTGTGTGTGCGTCTGTGTCTGTGTGGTCACGTGATGTGCATTTTCAGAGGTAGAGAGGAAGGAGGGCTGCTCAGAAATGCTACACGCCACTGTGGATGTCAAATCGTTGTCGTGGTAAAATGCCATTTAAAAACAAAGACAGTGTAAACAGGGCCTGAGTGTGTACTTTTCGCGAGCAGATTTGCAACGGGGGCGGGCGGAGGATCGCGATGATGGTGTTGTCTATCGGACGAACCGTACGTAATACGTACATAGCAGAGCTTGCAAAACTGTGTTTTTTTTGTCGACAACACGAACGTTGTCAACATAACTCACTGGAAATCCAAAATGCTTCCACACCGGCGACTTCATTGAAAGAGGAGAGGGTTTAGGCTCTGTCGACGGGTCTCCTGCTTCTGCAGTTTAACAAGCACTTCAACAAGCCTGTTTTTTCCCGCTTGGCAAGCCAAGCTGACGTGACATGGGGGCGTGGCAGCATCGACCATTCTATTTTTTGATTCGATAATCGAAATTGAGCATAAATTTCGATCGATTTCCATTAAAAATCGAAATCGTGACACCCCTAATATATATATATATATATATATATATATATATATATATATATATATATATATATATATATATATATATATATATATATACATATAACATAGATTTCTAGAGCTGTAGTTCTTCTAGATAACTCTGTATATGTGTATGCTTTCTCTCTCTCTTATATTGCATGTGTGTGGGAATGGGAATGCCATTTTTTGACATCCAGCAGATTCCTTTTCTTCTGTTGCATTTTCATAAAAGTCGATTTTTACATTTTAATTGAGCAGAAACAAAGGCAGTGAAGCCGCGCAGCTAATGTGATTTACATTCATGAACAGAGCGCCGCTGAAAGGAAAACACAGCTCATTATTTAAAGGACATTTAAAGAGTGCTGACTTCACTGCTAATGTAATATGCAAAACATTAATTAGTTTCTCCACATCTTTTTTCCTTCTGCTTTATTTACTGAAGTTGTTGTGTGAGTGCGCATTTGACCGTGTGTTTAAATATTTATCGCTTTTATTCCTTTTTTTAATTATTTGCTAGTTAATGGAAGTGAAGTGTTGTTTTTATTGGTTAAATAATTGATTTTATTAGCCTCCGTCTGCATTCAATTTGACTTTTTAATTGTTTTAAAAAGTTTGTCTGGTTAATTGCAATCGTTAAACTTCAATTAAACAGTAAATAAAAAGATTAAGCTCAGTGAAATATATTTCATGATTTTTTGTATGCAAGTGACCCGTCAGCATTATGTTTATTATAATATTTCAATATTTATTAGCTTCATTTATTCATTTTTCCTCAGCTTAGTGCCTTTATTTATCAGAGGTCGCCACAGCGGAATGAACCCCCAACTATTCCAGCATATGTTTTACACAGCGGATGTCCTTCCAGCCACAACCCAGTACTGGGAAACACCCGTACAAACTCATTCACACTCAAACACTACGGCCAGTTTAGTTTATCAGTTCCCCTATCCACTTTTTACGTCTTGACGTATGGAATACCAACGCAATCTCATGGCAATTCGTAACTTTTTTTTATTTAGTGGCTAATTCGTATGAATTCGTACAATCTAATTCATACAATTTAATACGATTTGCTCGTTGGGGTTAGGGGTGGGGTTAGGTGCCACGCCTCCTTTTTAAAATCGTACATTTTCGTTCGACTGAACTCGTACGAATTCGTATGAGTTAGCCACTAAACTGACAAAACGTAAAATACTTACGTTTCCTCGTGAGATCAGGCTGGGAATACTGTTTCCAGGTCCTAGCCGCTACTCATTTTAAATGAGAAGATATTAGTTTATGGCCACTTTTTAGTCATATCACACATTAAAGTGAATTTTA
The DNA here is from genome assembly GCF_052040795.2 of Danio rerio. Lineage (NCBI taxonomy): Eukaryota > Metazoa > Chordata > Actinopteri > Cypriniformes > Danionidae > Danio > Danio rerio. The sequence goes on from NC_141022.1 coordinate 2,268,070, forward strand.
CATGCAACAGTGTACACAACATTCTCTGGACGTGCAGCATCACAAATGCCAATATTTTAACAATTTATAAAAAATGAATCACTTTCTGGTCATCAGATATTAGGCATGGATATATATATATATAGTGTTTTTCGAAAGTATTACACCGCTTTTTAAACGTTTATTATTATCATTTGACGAGTCTCCCCATTCAGTTTGATATAGTGCTTGGACCCAGAAGCCGCTTCGCATGACGTCAAACTTAACAAGATAGCGCATGTGTTTGGGCTGTGGGGGAAAGCAAAAAAACCCGGAGTATTCATTTATTTGTTTTTGCCAATTTATTATTTGTTTTTCTTAATTATTGAAGGAAAGTTTTTTTTTATTATGTATTTTGTTCAGTTCTGGCTGCATTAAATATGAGGTTTTAAACATTGTTGATGTTCGTCTTGTTAATTGGAATCATACAAATTAAATGAAACGATTTATTAAAGTTTTATGAAATGTTTAATAATTTTTACTTCTGTATTTCTTATGAATGCAAATTTTTATGAATGCAAATAAACGTGATGTTTATTATAGTATTTATATATTTTTTTTCATTAATTTGTTCATTTTTGTCTTTTTATTAAAAAAAACTTAATTGATGGAAAAATATTGATTTTAGTTCTGGCTGAATTAAATTTTTTAAGTTTTTATGTATTTTAAAAGTCTGTCTGGTCAATTGGAATCTTACAAATTAAATGAAACTACAATTTTTAAGCTTTATGAATTATGTTTCATAATCTTTTCATAATATAGTAATTTTTATAAATGCAAATGACTGTCAACGTGATGTTTATTATTATATTAATCAGTTTTATTTTTTCATTTGTTTATTTTTGTCCTTTAAAAAGAAAATCTTAAATATGGAAAAAAATATTGATTTTATTCAGTTCTGGCTGCATTAAATTTTAATTAGTTTTTAATTATTTAAGAAGTTTGTCTTGTTAAGTGGAATTTTACAAAATAAATTAAACTATTATTTAAAAAGCTTTATAAAATGTTTCACAATTATTACTTATGTATTTTTTATCAATGCAAATGACCATCATCATAATGTTTATTTGTAATGTTTATCAGTTTTATTTATTTATTCTTGTCTTTTTTAAGTGTACTTTTTTCTAGATTCATTAGAAAATATGTATTTTATTCAGTTCTGCCTGCATTAATTATGAGTTTTTAAATGTTGTTAAAGTTTGTCTTGTTAATTGGAGTCATGCAAATTAAACGAAGCAATTTTTTTTAAAGGTTTATGAAATATATTTCAGAATTTTTACTTTGTATTTTTATGAATGCAAATGACCATTAAAGTGATGTTTATTATGGTATTTATCCACTTTTTTATCATTAATTTGTTCATTTTTGTCTTTTTATAAAAAGAAAAACTTAATTGATGGAAAAATATTGATTGAAATTTTTGATATTTTATGTAAACAAGTGTCTAAATCAGATTGGTGCGCGTCAGATAAAGTGTCCTGAATCAACACACGCGGCCTGATGCTTTGCAAGCGGAATGGAAACCAAATGTTGTGCGGGAGCTGAAGCTGAAATATGTGCTGAATCGCAGAGGTGAACACACATAAATTTAGATTAAGCCATATGTCAGCCTCGTCGTCTGCTTGCACAATTTCCCACGGATTGAACAATATTCCATGAGTTATTTCTCTTTCCAAATCTCCAGTCAAACACCTCACTGTCAGTCTCTTTCTGTGGGAATATTGGGTTTATTTAAAGGTGCAACATATATGTGACATCTAGTGGTTGAATTAGACATTACAGTCCAAATTCAAAACATCGACAGGGTTTTTTTCCTCAGGGTTGCCAGATTAATGACACAAACAGTAGTGAATGTGCCCGATACTTTAAACTGATCAGCTAATGTTACGTTTGTAATATTAATTGCTTATTAAGCTAATTAATTAACCCTGAATTTGCATTTCGTAGGCACTACACTTTATCGAAACAAATAAGCTGACTTCAGCCTCATTCTGCTGGAATATATGACATCTAGTGGTTGAATCGGGTATTACAGTCCGAATTCAAAATATCGGGGAGGTTTTTTTTTTTCTTCAGGGTTGCCAGATTGACACGAACAGGAGTGAGTGTGCCTGATGATATTTTAAGCTGATCAGCTAATGTTTACGTTAGATACATTTATATTAATTGCTAATTAAGCTTTTTCCCAGAGATGCGTTGCGGATGGAAGGGCATCCACTGTGTAAAAACGTGCTGGATAAGTTGGCGATTCATTCCGCTGTGGCGACCCCGGATTAATAAAGGGATTAAGCGGAATAGAAAATGAATGACTGCTAATAAAGCTAATTAATTAACTCTAAATTTGCATTTCGAATGCTGCTGCACTTTATCGAAACTGTCTTCAGCCTCTTTCTGCTTATAGATTGTTTATATAAAGGTGCAAGATATACGTGACATCTAGTGGTTGAATAAGGCAACACAGTCCAAATTCAAAATATTGAATTATTATAATAAACATTATTTTAATAAACATGATGCTGACAGGTCAAAATATCACCCGGTTGCCAGATTGACAAAACAAACAGGAGTGAGTGTAAGCTAATCAGCGAATGTCTACGTTAGTAATATTCATATTATTTGTGATTAACCACTTTGTGAGGGTGTTTATAACTCTGCATTTTCATTTCTGAGGCTGCCACTGTCTTCTGGAGGTCACATTTTCACATATGTTGAGGCAGCCTTCACAACTGAAATTAAATACTGTTTTTTTTCCACCAAGGCAACGCGGGTGCTGAAATATAATTGGGTTAACCGACAGTGGGCTGGTTATAGAGGCCAAAACAAAGATAGAGTTTCCTACACATGAGGCACATTTTCGAAACAATAACTGTCTTCAGCCTCTTTCTGCGGCAAGATTGCAAGATATATATGACACCTAGTGGTTGAATTGGGTTTTACAGTCTATGCAAAAGCAGGTTGCCAGATTGACGACACAAACAGTAGCGAGTGTGGGTGATGATGAGATAGCCTGGATAAGTTGGCGCTTAATTCCTCAGTGGCGACCCTGGATTAATAAAGGCACTAAGCCGAAAAGAAAATGAACGAATGAATTTAATTAATAATTTTATACATATTTTTGTATTGTTTTTATTGTATGTTTCTGTTGCATGTCTACAGCAATATGGTGATGCCCATGACACATTTCCTGTTAAGGACAAAAAAGTTTACTACTGCTACTGCTACTGGAGCATACATATATTATTATTGTTGTTATTATTATTTTATTTACATTAGTATTATAGTAGTATTAGTATTATTTTAGTACATGTTAAACGCTTGTAAAATCAATAGACAGTGAAAAAACGTAATTGACAACCACATATCAGAGGTGTCGGACCTCGCTCCCGGTGGACCACCGCTTTGGCTCCAGTAATCAGACATGTGAAGCAGCTAATTAAGAGGTTCAGGGTCACTGGAAAGCACTCTGGGAATTAATGAACACACAGAGGCTGATTCTCTGGACTCGCACTCGTCAGTTGTCCATGATTTTATTATTTTAAAGTTCAAGATCAAGATCATTGCTGTGCTGTATTTCTGAGGATACTTAACATGGCAATGTAGAGAGAAGCCTTTAAAAACACACTTGATAACTGAGAGTGATGGTGTAAGATAGTTGCTGGCATTAACTGAATAATTGAAGAAGTGATTGAAGAAGTTGTTCATGTTGATCAATCTTTAGGTGTTTAATATTGTTGGTATCATCATCATTTTTATTATTATAAACAACAACAACAACTAGTAATAATAATAATAATAATAATAGTAATAATTTTTATTATTACTGTTATTATTATTATGACAAAAATAATTATTGTTATCCTTGTAATTATTATTAATATTATTATAATATAGATATAAAAGAGATGGGTTGCAGCTGGAAGGGCGTAAAAAAAGCGTAAAACTTGTGCTGGAAAGTTCATTCCGCTGTGGCCCCAGATTATAAAGGGACTTAATTAGAAAATTAATAAATGAATATATTATTAATATAATATAATATAATTTAATATAATATAATTGTTAATAATATAATAATAATAATTGTTATTATATAATAATATTAATAAAAATAACAATAGTAATAATAATAACAATAATTAGTTGTTGTTGTTTATAATAATAATAATAATAATAATAATAATAAAAATTTAAATAATAATAATTATTATTATTATAATTAGTAGTAGTAGTAGTTGTTGTTTATAATCGTAATAATATTAATTATTATACAACAACAATAATAATAATATTATTTATTATTATTATTATTATTTTATATTATTAACTACAACAACAACTACTAATAATAATAATTATTATCATCATTATTATCATTATCTTTATTATTATTATCATTATAAACAAGAACTAATATTCTTCTTCTTATTATTATTATTAATAATAATAATGATGCAAAAAAGTTTTTATTATCATTATTATTACTATAAACAGCAACAACTAATAATAATAATAATAATAATAATTATAATAATAATATTGTTGATGTTATTTTATTATGACAATAACAATAATAATAATAATAATAATAATAATATTAATAATGATAATAAATATTAATATTGTTGATGTTATTTTATTATGACAATAACAACAACAATAATAATAATAATAATAATAATAATAATAATAATAATAATAATAATAATAATAATAATAATAATTATTATTATTATTATTATTATTTTGTTTTATTAATAATATTTTTTGAATTTTTATCATTGTTATAATAATAATTACAATAATATAATTATTATTATTTTATTGTCATCATCATCATTGTTAGGAAAATAATAATAATTATTGTTCATATTATTATTATTATTTTATTAATATTATTACTTTTTCTGCATTTAGATCCTCTCTAATGTGAAGTTAAAGCAGTTGGGTTAAAAAAGAAAAACAGAAATTGCAGTCTGGAGAACCCGAATCTGCATTTTTGCATCTGTCTCTTCATTTAATTGCGCTTGAGCTTAATTTTGGCTGCAGCTTTACATCTCATTTGAGTCCTCTCGGCTTGCTGTGCATATGCATGTATGCATTCTTTATTTTCTCCCATCTTGGGACTGGCAATTGAAAATAAATTAACATTCCAGCTCTTTTGTGCTCTGCTTCTTTAAGCCTGTCAAGAATACTTGGAGGCGAACCCTGAGAGGTCAAGCCACACTCACTCGCTGTCAATCTTCCTGGTTGACCCGCCCACCCTTTTCTTTTACTTCTCCATTCTTTTCTCTGGCCGTTCATTCAGTTCCTCCCTGTCTTAGAAACGGGGGAACTCTTGTGCATTCTTTAAAGCGTCTCCTTCTCCAGCCTGAGACCGGAAGCTCTGGGAGTAACCAATTTACAAACACGGCCATATTTGAGCTTCTGTCCTCTTGGCTGCCACTTTAAAGTACACATGTAATGTACACATGGGGCGGGGCTAACATACTTAGTCACGCCCCTTCAGCTGTCAGTCTTGACATTGCTATGGCAACAAACAGAAATGGTGAGGAGGAGGAGTCTGTTAGGTCTCCTCAAACCCTTTTCCCCATCTTTCTAAATGAAATGCAAACTTTACTACATCCAATCAGCTCGCAGTAGAATAAAACAAGCCACGCCCACTGTTTGCTCATTTATTATCTTGCTTCTATAGAAACTACATCACACTACGAAAATGATGGTTCTCTATAGTTGCTAGGCAGTTGTTTTGGTCTTCTGAGTGGTTGCTAAGCAATTGCTATGGTGTTACTAGGGTGTTCTGAGTGGTTGCTAGGCAGTTGCTACAGTACTCTGGGTTTTATTTATGGTACTCTATGATTAGGTAGCTGCTAAGGTGTTCTGCATTGTTGCTATGTAATTGCTAAGGCGTTTCTAGGCTGTTCAGTGTGGTTGTTAGGTGGTTGCTAGGCAGTTGCTGTGGAACTCTGGGTTTAATTGATGGTACTCTGTAGTTTCTAGGTAGTTGTTATAGGGTTTGCTAGGTGGTAAGTGGTTGCTATGAAGTTTATATGGTGTTGCTAGGGTGTTCTGTGTGTTTGCTAGGCAATTGCTAAGGCATAGCTAGGGTGTTCTGAGTGGTTGCTTGGCAGTTGCTATGGAACTCTGCCTAATAATAGATTACCATCAATTAAACCCAGTTGCTAAGGTGTTTTGAGTGGTTGCTAGGCAATTGCTTAAGTGTTGCTAGGGTGTTCTAAGTCGCTGCTAGCTGGTTAGCACACTGACACATGGTGCAGTAGCAGTTCAGGGCGTCCCGAGAACGAATCCCGGCTCGGGGACATTTCCCGTCCCAAGCCCCTATCTCTCTCCTACTCCGTTTCCGGTCTAAAATACTGCCCTATCCACTCAAAGGCAAAAAGGTTAAACATTAAACTTTTTTAAAAATTAAATAAAAAAAAATACACAAATCCAATTCATAAATTCAAAACACGATTCGTCAATACACAAATGTAGTTCGTAAATTCAAAACACGATTCGTAAATACACAAATCTAGTTCGTAAATTCAAAACATGATTCATCAATACACAAATCCAATTCGTAAATTCAAAACACAATTCGTAAATGCACAAATCCAATTCGTAAATTCAAAACACGATTAAAAAATATACACAAATACAATTCATAAATTCAAAACACGATTCGTCAATACACAAATCTAGTTCGTAAATTCAAAATACGATTCGTCAATACACAAATCCAATTCGTAAATTCAAAACATGATTCGTCAATACACAAATCCAATTCGTAAATTCAGAACACAATTCGTAAATTCAAAACACAATTCGTAAATGCACAAATCCAATTCGTAAATTCAAAACACGATTCAAAAATATACACAAATACAATTCATAAATTCAAAACACGATTTGTAAGTGCACAAATCCAATTCGTAAATTCAAAACACGATTCGTATATACACAAATCCAGTTCGTAAATTGCTGGAAGGGCATCCACTGTATAAAACATATACTGGAATAGTCGGTGGTTCATTCCGCTGTGGCGACCTCTGACATAGAGACAAAGCCGAAAGATAATTAATGATTGAATGAAGAAACTTTTTTCCCAAAGATTGTGTAACCCCACTGGGCCTGTGTCACCCAACCCGCTCCGAGCTGGTATCGAACCGTTTACCTGCACAGCACTCACTAGCTGGCCTCCGTTACACGTGCAGCCCTAATAACAAAGAAATACCCATTATTTGTGCTATGATATACATGATCAACTCCGAAAATATAATTTCTAACTCTCATTGCAGAAAATATCAATATTTTTCAATTTGTTAACCTATAGAGTCATACCAACTAAATAAATATACACCAACTACGTAATTAATTAATTAATTAAAAACGCACCCTATTACTCATGTATTGACTTTATTTTTATTGTTTGCTGGCTTAAAGCAGAATCTAATGTTGTTGTTTGTTCTCAAAGGAGAATTTCTGATTTAATTTGTTTACATCAACCTTTCTGAAGCCTTTGCTCCAGTGATCAGCGCTGTATCTTACTCCTGAAATGTAAAAATGATGGAGCTTTTCTTTTTGCTGGTAGACTCTAGAACAAGCTTCCCTTACAAAAACATCTCCCACATTTGGGGCATTTCAGTGATCTTTCTTTCGTTTTGTTTTTCGAGCTTGTGTTTTTGACCTCATGCATATGATTGCTTGCTCATCTTTGATTACTGTTATTATTATTATGACAAAAATAATTAGTGTTATCCTTGTAAGTAATATTAATATTATTATAATATAGATATAAAAGAGATGGGTTGCAGCTGGAAGGTCGTAAAAAAGCGTAAAACTTGTTCTGGAAAGTTCATTCCGCTGTGGCGACCCGAGATTATAAAGGGACTTAATTAGAAAATTAATAAATGAATATAATATAATATAATTGTTTTTATATAATATTAATACAATTAACAATAGTAATGATAATAAAAATAATTAGTTGTTGTTGTTTATAATAATAATAATTATAAAGATGATTATTTTAATAATAATAATAATAATAATAATTATTAATATTATCTATAGTAGTAGTGGTTGTTGTTTATAATAGTAATAACATTAATTAGTATATAATAATAATAATAATTATTATTATTATTATTATTATTTTTATTATTAACTACAACAACAATAACTATTACTAATAATAATTATTTTCATCATTATCATCATCATCTTTATTATTATTATCATTATAAACAAGAAATAATATTCTTATTATAAATAATAATAATAATAATAATAATAATAGTAGTTGTTGTTGTTGTTATTATTATAACTGTTATTATTATTATTATTATTATTATTATTATTATTATTTTCATCATTAGTTGTTGTTGTTTATAATAATAATAATAATAATAATAATAATAATAATAGTTGTTGTTGTTGTTATTATTATAACTGTTATTATTATTATTATTATTATTATTATTATTTTCATCATTAGTTGTTGTTTATAATAATAATAATAATAATGCAAAAATAGTTATTATCATTATTATTACTATAAACAGCAACAACTAATAATAATAAATAATAATAATATTGTTGATGTTATTTTATTATGACAATAATAATAATAATAATAATAATATTTTGTTTTTGTACTAATATTATTTTATCATTGTTATAATAATAATTATAATAATATAATTATTATTTTATTGTCATCATCATCATTGTTAGAAAAATAATTATTTTTATTGTTCATATTATTATTATTATTATTTTATTAATATTATTACTTTTTCTGCATTCAGATCCTCTCTAATGTGAAGTTAAAGCAGTTGGGTTAAAAAAGAAAAACAGAAATTGCAGTCTGGAGAACCCGAATCTGCATTTTGGCATCTGTCTCTTCATTTAATTGCGTTTGAGCTTAATTTTCACCGTGATCAGCGCTGTATCCTGAAATGTAAAAATGATGGAGCTTCTCTTTTTGCTGGTAGACTCTAGAACAAGCTTCCCTTACAAAAACATCTCCCACATTTGGGGCATTTCAGCGATCTTTCATATGTTTTGTTTTTCGAGCTTGTGTTTTTGACCTCATGCATATGATTGCTTGCTCATCTTTGATGCACAGCTCTTTTGAGTTAGCTTGAGTTATGGAGTTCTGAAACGCTTCGATTTATTACAGATTTCCAGCACTGGCTCGCATTATGATTTGCGACTAGATTTCTTTTCCCCCATTCTTCATGTTTTGACTTATTTCATGTGTGTTGAAGTGAATTCCACATCTCTACTTCATGCGTACGGAGAAAAAAAAAAAAACTCAACGCCTTAGTCAGGAATGGCGCAAAGCTCTCTAATGCTAATCGTTTAATCCCTTTATTTCAAGTCGGGACAAATCCAGTCCGAAATCTGCCAAACAGAATGGTGTTTATAGAGATGATAATGGTTGGCTCTTGCCATTTTTAAGCCTCCAGACATAAAGCGAGCATGTTTCTGGGCCGTGTGAGGGTTTCAGACGCAGTGATGAAGAGAAATAAGCATTTTTTTTTCTCTTTCTCAGACTCTCTCACTCCTCCACGTCTCTGCAATCTCAGCAGGGTGTTTGCTTTTTTTTTTCCACCAGGTTATGTCCATGATTGCAGATTATTAAAGTGCAGCCTTGTGCCAGCCTTAAAACATTCCTTGCTTGTAGATTTGCACTGAATCCTAATCCCATCATGCAGTGCGCTGGAGGATTTTCCTACCTGAATGCGCCGTCTGAGACTTTAAGGCTGATTAGCTTTATTTGATTATGCGTCGATTCCTCTAATTTGCCGTATTAGAGAGAGAGAGACAGACATATTCAAAGTCGTTTCTGTTTTATTTCTTTTATTAAGGATTTTTCTTGGGTGAGATATTTGTCGCATATTTTACAATGAAGATTAAATGGTTATTTGTGTGTACTTCTGATTGTTATACTATATAATGTATGTTGAAATTGAATTTGCATAATAGATTGAGCATTATTTGATGAATATGGAATATTTTGTAATTAATGTTAAATAAAGGATTAGGCATTATATAATATGTAATGTTACACTCACCGGCCAATTTATTAGGTACACCTGTCCAACTGCACCTTAACGCAAACTTCAGCCAAGCACATGGCAACATGGTCTGCTGCAGTTCAAACTGAGCATCAGAATGGGGAAGAAAGAAGATTTAGGTGACTGAACGTGGCATGGTTGTTGCTGCCAGACGGGCTGGTCTGAGTATTTCAGAAACTGCTGATCTACCGGGATTTTCACGCACAACTATCTGTAGGGTTTTCAGAGAATGGTCCGACATAGAGGAAATATCCAGTGAGCGGCAGTTCTGTGGGCACAAATGGTGATGCCAGAAGTCAGAGGAGAATGGCCAGACTGGTTCCAGCTGATAGAAAGGCAACAGTAACTCAAATAAGCACTCGCTACAACCGAGCTCTGCAGAAGAGCATCTCTGAACACACAACACGTCCAACCTTGAGGCGGATGGGCTACAGCAGCAGAAGAGCACACCGGGTGCCGCTCCTGTCAGCTAAGAACAGGAAACTGAGGCTACAATTCACACAGACTCACCAAAACTGGACAATAGAAGATTGGAGAAACGTTGCTGCTCTGATGAGTCTCCATTTCTGCTGACACATTCGGATGCTCGACTCAGAATTTGGCATCAACAAGATGAAAGCATGGATCCATCCTGCCTTGTATTAACGGTTCAGGCTGGTGGTGGTGGTGTAATGGTGTGGGGGAGATTTTCTCAACACACTTTGGGTCCTTTAGTACCAATTGAGCATCAACGCCACAGCTTACCTGAGTATTGCTGCTGACCATGTCCATCCCTTTATGAGCACAGTGTCTCCATCTTCTGATGGCTACTTCCAGCAGGATAACGCAGCATGTCATAAAGCTCAATCATCTCAGACTGGTGAACATGACGATGAATTCACTGTGCTCAAATGGCCTCCACAGTCATCAGAACTCAATCCAATAGAGCAGCTTTGGGATGTGGTGGAATGGGAGATTAACATCATGGATGTGCAGCCGACAAATCTGCAGCAACTGCGTGATGCTATCATGTCAATATGGAGCAAAATCTCTGAGGAATATTTCCAGTTGCTTGTTGAATCTACGCCACGAAGGATTAAGGCAGTTCTGAAGGCAAAAGGGGGTCCGACCCGGTACTAGTAAGGTGTGCCTAAAAAAGTGGCCGGTTAGTGTATGTTTTTGTGAAGATTAAATGTTGGATAATAATTTTAAAAGGCGATTGAGGGATTGATTTGTTGAATATGCAAACTGCTGATGTGAAGTGTTGGCTGATAGAAAGTTTTCTCCAAAATGAATTCGATTTCATACAAATATATGGGGTGGATATAAACGCATGAGTCTACAATGATAACAATAATCGTATCATAACTTCAATTGCATCGTCAGCCTGTGTATTTATATGATGCTTTTAATGTACTTTTAATTAACCAGGTAAACTCTGCAGACCCGGTTCCGCATCAGTGACGTCATCGACTTTCACTTTCAGATTTAAAGGGCTAGCGTTGCACCAGACCCACTTAAGTGGTTTCGTTTGAAAGTGTAGAATCTATATATTCTGCACATATGCATCACTTTGGTTTTTATTCAACTGTACTAAAGTTATTTACACTTAAATACACAGTATTTTGCACACCCGAGCTGGGTATTGAACATTGGTTCATTTTCATATTTTTCATGTTACACATGCTCAAGTTATAGCTCAAATGAAAGCTCTTGCCGGTGCTCATACGGTTCTAGCATTCTTTTTACTGAATTATATTCACATATCAAACAGTTGTCGAATAAATCTCTGTGTTTCCATGGCGCAGAAGTGAAAACAATACATTTATGATCAATAAGCAGCCCCAGATAGCACAGACAGCTGTCATCTCTCACCTTATGCTGTGCGCTTCAGGGCCATTCTCCTCTGTTTTTGAGCTGATGTGCATAAGTAATCCTTTTATATTTCTGACGTGCTCCAAACACAGTGAATTATGTTTGATCAAACAAAAGAATCGTGAAATATGAAAACAATGATGATCCCTGTGGATTGTACAGCACCTCTCATCAGTTGGAATACAATAACTTTTGCATAGATTATGGTGGAGACATTTTTCTTGTTTCCTATGATTACAGACGTGTGCAGGAACCACCAACATTAATTACAGCACGCTAGACCACACAGAACATAAAATATACACTTTCAAATTAGAGTTCATAAAAAAAAAAAAAAAAGCGCCTCTTTATTTCAGTGTTTATTATAACACAGACAACATCTACAGATATTTTGAACACTTTCAATAGTGTTTTAAGAAAATTCTAAGGGTTTTCTTTAAAATGATCCCACATTTTTGCATTTACACCTCTGCATGTGGATTTGGCAAGCTTTTAAATTTGAATAGGCAAATTCTTGCCGGAAATCCCCAAATAACAGCAGAGTTTAACTGTTTAATGTTCCAAAACACTTGTATAAACATCACAAGAGAAAAGAGATTAAAAAAAAGTCTGGGATCTTTAGAGTTTACAGTGATGCTATTCGGTGTTCATTGTGTCCCTGCTAATTATTTAACACCAAGTCCAAGTGTTAGATTCTTTTAAAACGACAATGGTGAGCAAAAACGACATTAATGCATTGTCAAAATTGGCACGCAGAAGCGGTGACTGATCTCCAGTCCATCTGCGGAGGACAGAACATCTCCTATAGCCGGCTTTGTGATGAAACATAATTATATTTTGTCTAGCGCGTCGGACGTTTTGTTCTTTCTCTCTTCATCAGCGTCTGCGTAAAACATGTTTATATTTGGGTTCATTATAAAATAATCATCGCGCATGATGATGAGGAGGAGGAGGAAGGCTTTGATGAAGCACACTTCAAAGTGCACCCTAACATGTGATCCCCCTACCTGCGCCGTAAAGCCCGTGCGTTGTGGAGTATATTTGTTTTTGAGTATTTCAGAGCAAGATGAAAGAGTTGTTTAGTTTGTGGGTGGGTGTTTGTTTGTGCACATGCGTGTCAGTGGGAATGAATCTGCGGACAAAGTGAGCGTGACATGTCATCTGTCTTCAACGTTTGGCATTGTGCTATAATGAGCTCGGGCTCCCCAAGGTCTCGGATATTACCGTTTGCCAATGCAGACAAACAGACTGACTGCGCTTGTCTCTGTTAGATAACGGCGCACAAGCAAACGCACACAAAAGAGAGGTGGTTTTAAAAGTTTAGCCGCTCAACTCGTTGCCATAGTAATTGTTGTCTTGGTGGAAGAAATAGCTGTCTGTAATCCATATAAATGCATTGAAAGTAAAGATATGAGAATGGCACTCCGAGGTGGAAAGTTAAAGCGATGTTTCCATTGAAGTCCATTAAATTCGGTATTTACATTCATGCATTACACTGATGCTTTCATCCACAGTGATGCATTGCATTCAAGATACAGAGATCATGCTTTCAATGGGAATACAGATTTAATAGAGCATCCACCTGTTGATCAGAAATGCTCTTTTTTTTTTTTAAGAGTTTGTCTACAGTCAGATTTAATTCACATCTACTTAGGCCCTGTCTACACTAGTGCGTTTTAGTTTTAAAACGGTGTATTAGATCAAAAACGATCCGCGTCCACAGTAGCGTTTCACCCAGCGTTTCTGAACATATCTCCGTCCACACTACGCCATCAAAAACGTGTATCACGTGACCATTCGCGCACTCTGGGCATGCGCGTTCTAGTATAAACAGAAAGCATGCGTCTCGCTCTGCATTTAATTATTGTAATGCCTAGCTCAGACTGCGTGATTTTAGCCCCGATTTTGGCTCGCCGACAGCGAGGATGACTGGAGGAGAACGGCTCTATCTGGCCAATGGCAGCAGGAGACTCTAGCTGCGTCCCAAATGGCACACTATACACTATGCACTCATGCACTATGTACTTATGCACTTACACACTCAACAGGATAGTACATGTATGTAGTGGCGTCCCAAATGGCACACTAATGTTTTTTTACTAAGCGGAAATTCAAACCGTTTCCCTGATGACGTTTGACGGTCGCCAAATCAGTGAAATTAACGACCGAATTATCAAATAATACCTGCCGGGAGTATAACCGCATTCACCATCGGGAGGCGCTATAATCACTCTCGTAGAAGAATTTTGTTCTCACCATCCAAAATAAATAAAGTTATTCAACATGTGCGTCCGATAGCTCCGCCTCTTCCGCTATGTAAGCAAACCTGCAGTCGTTGAGTGCGTGAAGTGTCCATCACTACACACTTCATTTTAGCGGCTGAATGAGTGCATCATCCAGGAAATTAAAGTGCACTTATTATTTTTATAGTTTTCAGTGTGAACACATTACTTACACTATTTATACTACAAAATGGCGTAGAATAGTGCATAAGTATGCGATTTGGGACGCAGCTTCTGAGGTGCGAAAGGGTCAAACACAAACACCTGCAGCGCCGATTATATTTACTTCTAAAAGGCTTACAGTAAGATTATGTATTAAATACTTTCACAAAGACGAAAACGAAGGAGGTTTTTGCTATAATTTTACTTGGTTTCAGTTAGTTTCAGTACACAAAACAGTTTCAGTTCTAGTTTGTTTTTTTAAGAACTCTTGTTTTTATTTTGATTTCAGTTACCGACATTTATTTTACATTTTAGTTTTCGTTTTTTCGTTCGTTTTCGTTAGCTATAATAACCTTGCTCTGGCCTGCGACAGATGCTAGAGGCCATATTTGACCCTTCTTGTTAGGTAAATACTATGTTGCTAGGCGGCGCAGTGGCACAGTAGGTAGTGCTGTCGCCTCACAGCAAGAAGGTTGCTGGTTCGATCCTCGACTCAGTTGGCGTTTCTGTGTGGAGTTTGCATGTTCTCCCTGCATTCGTGTGGGTTTCCTCCGGGTGCTTCGGTTTCCCCCACAGTCCAAACACATGCGGTACAGGTGAATTGGGTGGGCTAAATTGTCCATAGTGTGAGTGTGTGTGTGGATGTGTGTGTGGATGTTTCCCAGAGATGGGTTGCAGCTGGAAGGGCATCCGCTGCGTAAAAACTTGCTGGATAAGTTGGCGGTTCATTCCGCTGTGGCGACCCCGGATTAATAGAAGAAAAATGAGGAGCATTGCTCAGATATTTTAGTTAATGGAGAAGTAATAAATATTGTTGATCATTTTAAATATTTAGGTATAATTATTGACTCCAATTTAAATGTTAAAAAACACATTAAGAAGGTTTCTAAAAGTGCTAGAGCAAGCCTGAGGATCTATAGAAACATTAGGCATCAGTTACCTATGGCTGCTGCTAAACTTTTTATGAATACAATGATTTTACCTCATTTATCTTATTGTGCTACAAGCTGGTCGCATACGAACATTACAACATTAAAACCATTGTATGTTATATATAAACAAACTGTTAAAATTTTTGCTAAAAAGCCAAGGAGCTATCATCATTGCAACTGTATTACACAACAAAAATTACTAACATTTGACAGTTTCTTATTTTATGCTGATGTGTGTTTAATGTATAAAATATTTCATGATCTTGCACCACCACCCCTCAAACAATGTGTGATTGTCGGCAAGGACAATATAAGACAGACTTGATCATATGTTAGAGGTGATTGTTCAGTTAAACTTAAGAGAACTGCTTTTGGACAATCAGTTTTTTCAGTTAAAGCAGCAGAAAGATGGAATAAAATACCAGTGGATATCAGAGAGAGCAGCACTTTTAATAATTTTAAAACTGTTCTTAAAATCTGGCTAAAACAAAATCCAATATGCAGCCACTGATTTGATTTCATTTTATTGATAATGATCTATTGTATTTATTGTACTGTAAGTGTATATTGTATTTGTTATAAGTGTTAAATTTGTTACTTCCTGCCCAGGGACTACAGATGTAAATTAGCTTTATAGCTAACTCTGGCACAACACGTCATGTTGTACATTGTCCCTGTATAAATAAATAAAGTAAATAAAAATAAAATAAATAAATAAAGGGACTAAGCCGACAAGAAAATGAATGAATGAATGAATGAATGATTCCTGGTGTGAGTGATCTCTGGTCTGGTTACCATATCTCGAGGCATTGTTCAGATTTTTTACAACACAAGTTTTTGTCCTTAAAATGCTCTTGTGTGTAGGACTAATTTACTACGCATCTCATCCAAAGCCTCCGTTACTAATTCCAAAATGTCATTTTAGAGCTTGTAACGCAGGCTTGAGCTCGACTGATATGCAGACTAATGCGGTTGTTAGAAAGAGAACAGAAGAGAGAGCGCGTGTGTGTGTGTGTGTGTGTGTGTGTGTGAATTACCTGAGTCTGTGCTTCTCTACTAACAGCAAAAGTTTGAAGAGATCATGAAATGAGGAATCTGGGAATGGAGAAATATGTGATTTTCCCTCATATGAGAGATCGCTCTACTCTAAAAACACATGCAAGATTCAACACTCTGATCTCCCTGCTTAAAATACGACTCTTTATTTTCGAAACGCTCAGACTTGTAATCAGTAGAATAGGGGAGAGGTGAAATTTTAACCATGTCCAATATTTAACCGACAACAAAAACAAACTGAAACACGATTCGCGTTCTTGTTTCTGTGCGTTTTGTGTGTTTGGAGAAATAGCAAGTCATATTTTGGCTACACAGAGGAAAACGCGTCGCTCCATGACCTCACTCTAACTAACAATATGCAGAAAAGTCAGTCAGGATTTTCACCGAGCTGAAAAGAGCGCCCGTCACTCCTCTGTTTACATTAGATTGGCATCAGTTAACATTGAAGAAAACCCGCTTGCATTAAATTGAAGATGTTTGCCTGTAATGTTGACCATTGGCTCTGCACACCTTTACCTCAATTCACTGCTTCAGGTTTATCTGGCCGCCAGAAGCGTGTGCTCTGCAAGTAAATGACTCTGAGGTGCCGTTCCAGCGGCACGTTTTTACTTTTACTGCTGCCTGCTGGTGAAATGACTTCTGAAGAGAAAGACTTATTTCTGATGGTTTGGCTTGAATAAAATATAAAAAAATTAAATATTGTTTGCCTTTGCTTAGCTACAGAAATAACCACTGTTGTCCAATGACTTGGCTAATTAAGCTAGCTAGTATTGTGCAAAATAACTTGTAAACTATTATGTGCTGTCATCATGGCAAAGATGAAATAAACGAGTTATTAGAAATGAGTTATTAAAACTCTTATGTTTATACAAAAATAATTACAATTTCACAGGGCTAATAATTTAGCCTTTAACTGTATACACTCACTGGCCACTTTATTAGGTACACCTGTCCAACTGCTCGTTGACGCACATTTCTAATCAGCCAATCACATGGCACGAACTCAATGCATTTAGGCATGTAGACATGGTTAAGAGGATCTGCTGCAGTTCAAACTGAGCATCAGAATGGGGGAGACAGCGGATTTAAGAGACTTTGAACTTGGTTTGGTTGTTGGTGCCAGACTGGTTGGTCGGTGAGTATTTTAGAAACTTTAGCAACTGTGTGATGCTATCATGTCAATATGGAGGAAAAATCTCTGAGGAATATTTCCAGTCCCTTGTTGAATCTCTGCCACGAAGGATTAAGGCAGTCCTGAAGGCAAACGAGGGGCCAACACAGTACTAGTAAGGTGTACCTAATAAAGTGGCCAGTGAGTTCCGTCTTCCGTCTGCTTCTGAAAACACTAATGGTTGGGTTTAGCTCAGTGTTTCGCTAGCAGATCTGTACCACAAGCTCCGCCTTTTCCAGGGCTGCGTCCGAAACCGCATACTTCCATACTATATAGTACGCTAAAATCAGTATGCGAGCCGAGTAGTATATCCGAATTCATAGAATTCGAAAATCAGTATGCAAGAAGTACCCGGATGACTTACTACTTCCTGCGAGATTCTGGAGTGCGCATCCCATGCATGCTGCGCTATCCCATGATGCCCAGCGAGCGAATTCATGAATGGAAATAAAGCGACGCAACTGACGCAAGGAAGTCATGTGACCATGACAAAACGGCGGATGTAGTACGTCCGAATTCCATTCATACTTTTTACATTCATACTGTATAGAACGCAGTTTCTAACGGCCGAGTAGTACGTTTAAATTCAAATGCAGTACCTACTGAGTAGTAGGCGGTTTTAGACGCAGCCCAGGATATCCACAAGAAGGAAGTGTATCTGAAACGTACAGCAAAACACACCTTAAGTAACATATGTCAGATTCGCAAACATGTAAACAGCGCCCTCTAGTGGATTTGTCGTCAGAAACGTGCAATGAAACGTACCCAGAGCAACGTATTTTGCATTCCTTAGCAAATGTAGTCTGAGTTACATATTTGCATTCCCTTGTCCTCATTGAACATTGAGAATCAAGACTCCTGCAGGCCTGTAGTGTTTTGTCTGTTCTGCTCATCAAGGCTGCATTTATTGGATCAAAACACAGTAATGGCCACCGAGTCACAATCCAGCATTCAGACTGTGAGATTTGCACACACAGGCAAGTCTCATTTTCTCTAGAAAAACTTGTCCTGTAAGTGAGATTGATTTACACTCTCCTGGTCTTTCTCACACCCAATTGGAGTTCTGAAGCAAAATTGATATGAGGCGGTTGCTTTCATCTTGCGTACAGTAAAACAAGCTTGCTTTCAATATTCTTTGTTGTGTTTGGACACAAGGCGAGGATGCACAATATGGCTTTATAATAGCAGAGTTTTTGGTTGGGAGTAGAAATGTGGATTTAAATGTGCATGCTCATATTTATAGCTATATTTAGGTTACTTTTTATCATCTAATACTCACTTTCTGTCTCGATTAAAGGTAGACCTTTAAAGGGAAAGTTGACAACAAAATAAAAAAAAATCTACTTACTCTTTACTTTCAAAGTTCCAAAAGGTTTATGAGTTTCTTCTGCTGAACACTGCCGGAGATATTTCGATACACTGTTTAATGATATTTTGAAGACTGTTAAAAACCTGTAACCATTGATTTCCATAGTATTTGTTTTTCCTACTATGGAAGTCAGTGGTTACGGATTTCCAAAATTACTTAGGGATATTTTGAAGAATGTTAAAAACCTGTAACCATTGACTTCCAACATTAAGGATATTTTGAAGAATGTCAAAAACCTGTAACCATTGACTTTCATAGTATTTGCTTTTCTGATTATGGAGGTCAATAGTTACCGGTTTTCAACATTATTTAAGAATATTTTTAAGAATGTTAAAAACCTGTAACCATTGACTTCCAACATTAAGGATATTTTAAAGAATGTCAAAAACCTGTAACCATTGACTTTCATAGTATTTGCTTTTCTTATTATGGAGGTCAATAGTTACCGGTTTTCAACATTATTTAAGGATATTTTAAAGAATGTCAAAAACCTGTAACCATTGACTTCCATAGTATTTGTTTTTCCTACTATGGAATTCAATGGTTACAGGTTTTGATCATTTTAAAGATATTTTGAAGAATGTAAAAACCTGTGACCATTGACTTCCATACTATTTGCTTTTCCTATTATGGAGGTCAATAGTTACCGGTTTCCAACATTATTTAAGAATATTTTGAAGAATATTAAAAACCTGTAACCATTGACTTCCAACATTAAGGATATTTTAAAGAATGTCAAAAACCTGTAACCATTGACTTCCATAGTATTTGTTTTTCCTACTTTGGAATTCAATGGTTACCGGTTTCCAACATTATTTAATAATATTTTGACGAATGCTAAAAAACTGTAACCATTGACCTCCTTAGTATTTGTTTTTCATATTATGGAAGTCAATAGTTACCAGTTTTCGACATTATTTAAATATATTTTGAAGAATGTCAAAAACCTGTAAGTATTGATTTCCATAGTATTTGTTTTTCCTACTATGGAAGTCAATGGTTACAAGTTTTTAACATTTTAAAGATATTTTGAAGAATGTTAAAAACCTGTAACCATTGACTTACATAGGATTTGTTTTTCCTACTATGGAAGTCAATAGTTACCAGTTTCCGACATTATTTAAATATATTTTGAAAAATGTTAGAAACCTGCAACCATTGACTTTCATAGTATTTGTTTTTCCTACTATAGAAGTCAATGGTTACCAGTTTGAAAATTTATTTAAGAGTATTTTGAAGAATGTTAACAACCTGTAACCATTGACTTCCATAGTATTCATTTTTCCTACTATGGAAGTCAATGGTTACCAGTTTCCGACATTATTTAAGGATATTTTGAAGAATGTTAAAAACCTGTAACTATTGACTTTCATAGTATTCATTTTTCCTACTATAGAGGTCAATGGTTACCTGTTTTCAAAATCATTTAAGAATATTTTGAAGAATGTTAAAAACCTGTGACCACTATCTTCCATACTATTTGTTTTTCTACTATGGAAGTTAATGGTTACCGGTTTTCAGCAAATATCTTGTTTTGTGAAGGTTTAAGGTTTGAAACATGTAGATGATAGCAGAATCACTTTAAAATAAGTATTACAGCATTATTTTTTTAAATGCAGCAGTGTTTGGTGTGTGTATTACAGTGTTCCTATTTGATAGCTCATTATAGCCACAGTATTAAAACATGTTGTAATGAATTCTCTGTTTAGCTTTAATACGAAGCCGTCGCCGCGGTTTAAACACTGCTCATTTTTTAGTAATGCTCTTGATGTGCAGTTTGATAAGTGTGTAATTCAGCGTTATCTCTTCTCCGAGGCTGTCGACCCCTTTGAGATGTTTGATCTGCTCGATAGCGCTTTCAAACAGAATATTGTGTGTGGAATTTAAATGGGTCGAATCCGTCGTGTGGTTATGATGAGCTTTGTGCTGTCGGTGCGTCTCTGATCAGAGCAGATTGAGGGAGACTTCAGTCAGAGAGCTGGTTTTATTATGGTTCCTCTGTTGTTTATGTGGAGTACATTACTGACAAAAAAATGTTAGTTTAAACAAATAAATTAAGTCGAATATTAATTAATTTAATTTGTTTAAATTCACCCCATATATATTTTTTGAAACCGGTAACCATTGACTTCTATAGTATTTTTTTTCAACGTGATTTAAAGATATATTGAAGAATGTTACCAACCTGTAACCATTGACTTATATAGAATTTGTTTTTCCTACTATGGAAGCCAATAGTTACTGGTTTTCAACATAAGTTAAAGATATTTTAAAGTATGTTAAAAACCTGTAACCATTGACTTACATAGTATTTGTTGTTCTTAACATAGAAGTGAATGGTTATTGATTCCCAACTTTAAGATATTCTGAAGAATGTTAGAAGAAACTTGTAACCTTTGATTTTCATAGTATTTTCATACCATGCAAGTCAATGGTTACAGATTTTTAACATTCTTCAAAATATTTGAAGAATGACTTCCATTTGTTTTTACTGCTATGGAGGTCAATGGTCACCGGTTTCCAACATTATTTAGAGATATTTTGAAGAATGTTAAAAACCTGTAACCATTGACTTCCATAGTATTTGTTTTTCCTACTATGGAGATCAATGGTTACCGGTTTCCAACATTATTTAACGATGTTTTGAAGAATGCTAACAACCTGTAACCATTGACTTCTATAGTTTTTGTTTTTCCTACTATCGAAGCCAGAAGCTACCAGTTTCCAATGTTATTTAAGGATATTTTGAAGTATGTAAAAAAATTTGGATATATTTATTTACTTTATAACTCGCAATTCTGACTTAACTCTGAATTCTGTCTTAACTCATAATTCTGACTTAACAACTCTGAATTCTGTCTTAATAACTCTCAATTCTGACTTAATAACTCTGAATTCTGTCTTAATAACTCGTAATTCTGACTTAATTACTCGTAATTCTGACTTAGAAACTCGGAAGATTGTCTTTACTCTGAATTCTGTCTTAATAACTCTGAATTCTGACTTAATAACTCAGAATTCTGACTTAATTACTCGGAATTCTGTCTTAATAACTCTGAATTCTGACTTAATAACTCAGAATTCTGACTTAATAACTCAGAATTCTGACTTAGAAACTCGGAAGATTGTCTTTACTCTGAATTCTGTCTTAATAACTCTGAATTCTGACTTAATAACTCAGAATTCTGACTTAATTACTCGGAATTCTGTCTTAATAACTCGGAATTCTGTCTTAATAACTCAGAATTCTGACTTAATAACTCTGAATTCTGTCTTAATAACTCTGAATTCTGACTTAATAACTCAGAATTCTGACTTAATTGCTCGGAATTCTGTCTTAATAACTCTGAATTCTGTCTTAATAACTTGGAATTCTGACTTAATTACTCGGAATTCTGTCTTAATAACTCTGAATTCTGACTTAATAACTCTGAATTCTGTCTTAATAACTCTGAATTCTGACTTAATAACTCTGAATTCTGTCTTAATAACTCTGAATTCTGTCTTAATAACTCTGAATTCTGACTTAATAACTCAGAATTTTGACTTAATTGCTCGGAATTCTGTCTTAATAACTCGGAATTCTGTCTTAATAACTCGGAATTCTGTCTTAATAACTCGGAATTCTGTCTTAATTTTTCTTCAATTAATTTTTCTTTTTTTATTCTTCAGAGGTGGAAACGGGCTTCCATAATATCCATAGCAGTAAAGTGCAAAAAATTAATTTAATTTTATGTGATGAACCCGTGATTCTTATTATAAAATGCAAAAATATCACTATGTTTGTGTTTTTGTGTTTATAAGATCTGATCTAGTTCTGTAATATCACACAAACCAGAGCGATCCATCACAGATGAGCTATTGATTTCCTACAGCAGTTCGACAGACAATGAGGTGCTATTGAGTGAGCTTCGTTTCAGACTCAATTGCCTCGTCTCTTTTGTTGTTATTGTTGTTGTAGAAATTAATTTCAGACAAAGCAGGAATATATGTGCATCTCAGAGCAAGAAAACATGCAGTGGATTAAATATTCTGCCCCAAACTGGCTTATTTTAGATGACTAGTTTCATAAAAATTTGTATTGTAATTATTAATTCATTCATTTTTCTTCGGCTTAATCCCTTTATTCTTCAGGGGTCGCCACCATGGAATGAACCGCCAACTATTCTAGCATATGTTTTACACAGTGGATGCCCTTCCAGCTGCAACCAAGTACTGGGACAACACCCATACACACTCATTCACACTCATACACTTCAGCCAATTTAGTTCATCAATTCCCCTATAGAGCATGTGTTTGGACTGTGGGGGAAACCGGAGCACCCGGAGGAAACCCACGCCAACACGGGGAGAACATGCAAACTCCACACAGAAATGCCAACTGACCCAGCCCGGGACTCGAACCAGCGACCTTCCTGCTGTGAGGCGAACCTGCTATGTGCTATGATTTTATGAATATTA
This sequence comes from Danio rerio, assembly GCF_052040795.2. Lineage (NCBI taxonomy): Eukaryota > Metazoa > Chordata > Actinopteri > Cypriniformes > Danionidae > Danio > Danio rerio. The sequence goes on from NC_141022.1 coordinate 2,291,454, forward strand.
CAGCTATTAAAATTGTATTGTAATTAATGCAATGTAAATAATAAAGCAATTAAACTTCAAGTTGTTTACTAAAAGTATCACAACAAATTTGGAATATTAAACCAATTGAATAAATGCATATTTCTGTCTTTTTAAACAGAATAAATTATACATTGTTTTTAAAACCATTATCCAAAAATGTCAAATATTTTTTTTTCATGTAATATGGAATGTTTTTTTTTGTCATTTTATGTATTTGTAATATGTAATGTATTTTATAAAATGTAATTTTGTCATTTATTTTGTAATATGTAATTTTTTCATGTCACAGTTTCAATTTAAGTTTCTAAGTGAATCTGTTTTAAGAAAATATTATTTTAATGTCATATTTTATGTCTCTTGTGCAATATTTATTTATTTTTTTCAAATATTTCCCAAATGATGATGAACAGATTTATTCATTTTTCTCAGTATTTCCTATATTATTTTTCTTATTTTTTTTCTTTAGCTAGAATAAAAGCAGTTCTTAATATTTTTAAAACTCATTTTAAAGTCAATATTATCAGCCCTTTTGAAATATTATTAGACTAGATATTTTTCAAGACACTTCTATACAGCTTAAAGTGACATTTAAAGGCTAAACTGGGTTAATTAGGGTAGCTAGGCAGGTTAGGGTAATTAAGCAAGATATTGTATAACGATGGTTTGTTTTGTAGATTATCGAGAAAAATTATAGCTTAAAGGGGCTAATAATTTTGTACCTAAAATGGTGTTTAAAAAATTAATAACTACTTTTATTCTAGCCGAAATAAAACAAATAAGACTTTCTCCAGAAGAAAAAATATTATTAGACATACTGTGAAAATGTCTTTGCTCTGTTAAAAATCATTTGGAAAATATTTAAAAAGAAGAAAAAAATTTGAAGGAGGCTAATAATTCTGACTTCAACTGTATATATTTTTATAAAATATTTTATTTATAAATTGTGAAACATTAAAAAAATATACAAAGACATAAACATGTAACAATAAGCAAATACACTGAAGAGTATTTCAAGCAAAAAATAAAAATAAAAATAAATAAATAATAATAAATAAAAATAAATAGATAAATAAATAAAAAGCAACAACACAAGTGCAACCCTATATACAGAAAAAAAACAAGTCTACACTGTGTTGACCAGAAAGTGTCCTGTAAAAGCTGGGCATTAGGGGATGGGGACTCAATCAGAAGGAGCAGGGTAGAGCTGAAGAGTTTGGACATATTTGCGAAGGGGTTCCCACAATTTAATAAAAATAGTGCTAGTTCGGTGAAGAGAGTACCTAATTGTTTTTCTAATTTCACAAAATAAAGAACATTTCTTATCCAACAAGTGTGAGAAGGAGGGTGAGGGCTCTTCCAGTTCAGAATTAATCGTCTAGCCAGAAGGGTTAAGAAGGCTACAAAGTCTACAAAATGAGAGGGTAGAGTGTGGTCGGGCGGATGAACCCCAAATAAACCAATAATTGGACATGGTGGGATATCAACAGTGGTAATAGCTGATAGCAAGAGGAATATTTGTCTCCAAAAGGAAAGAGTTCTTAATATTTTTAAAACTAATTTTAAAGTCAATATTATCAGCCCTTTTGAGCTATATTTGTTTTGGATTGTCTCCAGAACAAACCACTGTTATACAATGACTTGCCTAATTACCCTAACTTTACCCTAATTACCCTAGTGAAGCCTTTAAATGTCACTTTAGGCTGTATACTAGTGTCTTGAAGAATATCTAGTCTAATATTATGTGCTGTCATCATGGCAAAGAGAAACTAAATCAGTTAGTAGAGTGTTGACTAATGGAGTGTGTCTTTCTGTGTTTCAGATGGAGTATGAGTGCTGAGCGGTGGAGAACGACCGATCGCTGACATTTACTTCTTCACAATCTTCACTCTTCCACTGCGTCTTCAGGAGCCAAAATGGCTGCTTCACTGTGGAAACGTTCGCTAGTGCTCGCACTGTTGCTAACTGTGATATTTCTACAACCTTCAGAAGGTAAGAGCATCTCTCTCATGTGCAATGCATTATGGTTCTTCTCTGGGGTGACTTTTCTCAGTTTCTAAGTGTCTAGTCAATTAGTTAGTTAGCGTTTTGTAATTTAGCCGTATCCAATATTGGTTTTGGTTAAAAACAAGCACTCGCTTTCCATATTAGTTTTAGATATATGTAAATGGCACATATAGGGCCTGTGTTTCCTTTACAGCTTGGATGTCAAACTCAAATCCTGGAGGGCCGCAGCTCTGCACAGTTTAGTTCCAACCCTGCTCCAACACACTTACCTGTAGGTTTCAAACAAGCCTGAAGGACTCGATTAGTTTGATCAGGTGTGTTTAATTAGGGTTGGGACTAAACTGTGCAGAGCTGCGGCCCTCCAGGAACTGAGTTTGACACTCCCTGCTTTACAGATATTATTGAGGATATTACATATTCTATTCTATAAAATCACTTACAAAAGCTGACTTGTATTCTAATATCATATATAAATCAAATGAATAAGTTATGTGGCTATTTATTAAGAAATGAAATTTTATATTTATTTTTATTAGGAAATAAAAAAACTTGTTTAGTAATAGTAATAACATTGATAATATTAACGATGACTATTATTATTATTATTATTAATATTAATATTATTATCACTTTTATGGTTATTATTATCATTGTTATCATTATTGTTATTATCATTGTTATCATTATTATTTTATTATTATTATTAAATTATTATCACTATTATTATTATTATTATTTTCATTATTATTATTATTATTATTATTATTATTTTCATTGTTATTATTATTATTAATAATATTATTTGATTATTATTATTATTATTATTATTATTAAATTTTTATCACTATTATTATTATTATTTTTATTATTATTATTATTATTTTCGTTATTATTATTATTATTATTATTATTATTAATAATATTATTTTATTAATATTATTATTATTATTATTATTATTATTATTGTTATTATTATTATAATTTTCATTATTATTATTATTATTAATAATATTATTTTATTATTATTATTATTATTATTATAAAATTTTTATCACTATTATTATTTTTTTATTATTATTATTATTAATATTATTACTATTACTATTATTATTATTATTTTCATTGTCATTATTATTATTATTATTAATAATAATATTATTATTATTATTATTAGTTATTATTATTATTATTATTATTATTATTATTATTATCATTGTTGTTGTTATTATTATTATTATTATTATTATCATTGTTATCATTATTATTTTTATTATTATTAATATTATTATCATTGTTATCACTTTTATCATTATTATTATTATCATTGTTGTTATTATTATTATTATTAATAAGTAGGATATTGTTTATGTATTATCTTATTTTCTATTGTAAAATACAGCTTGAACCAGCGTATACTGGTTGGCTGGTTTTAGCTGCTCGACCAGCCTAGTTTTAGAGGGGTTTTGGCCGGAAAATGACCAGCTAAAACCAGCTTGACCAGCCTGGTTTAAGCTGTACAAAGCAGGCTGGAAATGGCCAAAACCCCTGTAAAGCCAGGCTGGGCGACCAGCTAAAACCAACCAACCAGCCTAGGCTTGTTTAATCTGTTTCATTCAGCAGGGAAGCATTTAGTAATTCAGTTAGTTAGCATTTAGTTAGCATTTAATAGTTTAGTTCAGGGGTGTCAAACTCAATTCCTGGAGGGCCGAAGCCCTGCACAGTTTAGTTCCAACCCTGCTCCAACACACTTACCTGTAGGTTTCAAACAAGCCTGAAGGACTCGATTAGTTTGATCAGGTGTGTTTAATTAGGGTTGGAACTAAACTGTGCAGAGCTGCGGCCCTCCAGGAACTGAGTTCGACACCTGTGGTGTAGTTGATAGCTGTTTCGTAATTTAGTTAGCATTTACTAATTCAGTTAGTGAGCATTTAGTAATTTAGCTGGCATTAGTAGTTTAAGCTGCTGGTGTATAATTCGCAAACTTCTCCTTCGCTTAAACTGTTATTTTATGCAGCCCTAATGTGTGTTTTAGAGAGTCGCCTGCACTTTGCTGCCGAGTGGATCCTGAAGCGGTATGAATGTGGGTTTTCCAGTATTTCTGCAGTACTGTAGTAGAGTATGAGTGATTGACGTCTGCTTTTCAAATGCTTCAGCGTCTGCATATTTTTGTAAGCGCTCGCTGTTTGTGCTTTCTATTTTTATAACTCATATTTGCAGCGCTGCAGCCGTAGACAGATCTGCGTGTGCATTAACTCGCTTTACAATCAGACACATTTCTTTCTTAACTCTGCACTCTTCAGTCCTCAACGCAATTTAGACATGATGATAATCGAGTCGGTACACACAGATTTTTGAATGTCTGCTGTGAAACCGTTTCATGTCAGGCTGCATGGACTTGTTGTTGTTGTCTTGTTTTAGCTTTCAGTAGCTCATGTCTGAATCAGTGTGTGTGACACCGATATCAGGGTATTATCACTGCGCTGTCATGGGAAAAGCGTCCACAAATGTCCACATTCTGAGATATGATTTCTCCATCTTCAACCTCCGTCCAGTCATGCATGAAACAAGAAAAGCTGTATCTCCGGTAGCAGAACGCCTCTGAAAACACCACCTCTGCGCTTCGCCATCTGGATTATATTAGTGAATTAATTTGCATTGATTCTCCAGAAATGTCTTGTTTGTTCGGAGTCTGTTAGCGAGCGCTTTGCTGACTGCTAACTACTGCTTCTCTTGCCAATCGAAGGACTTAAAAAAAGATTTTTTTTTTGTCCTTGCCTAAAATACGCCTCAATGACGAGCTGACACACAATCAGGTTTTATATGAAGTCTTAAAGGGCCAGTTCATCCAAAAATTTTTAACTATCTTATCATTTACTTCAACTGAAATAGTGGTGCACCTAAAAATGAAAATGTACTCACCCTGTGATTTCGAGAAGTACTCAGTGCTTCCGAGTTTATGAATTTGAACACTAAAGAAGATATTTTGAAGAAAGCTGAAAACGGGTAACCATTGACTTCCATAGTAGGATGTTTGTATTGTTTTTTTCTGGTAAAATACTGGCAACTACAGTAAATTTAACTGTAAATGTTACGATTTGTGTTGTATTTTTAATGGTAAAATACTGGCAATTGCAGTAAATTTTAATGTAAAAAAATAGATTTTTTTTAATGATATGTACTGTATTTTTTACGATATTGGCAACCACTGTAAATTTTACTGTAACGATCTAAATTTGTTTTATGGATTGGATTTTATTTTTTATTATACTGTATAATTTATGATTTGTATAATTTTTTTACAGTAAAATACTGGCAGTCGCAGTACTAGCAGTTTACTGTAAAAAATTAGTTTTTATGGTGTGTATTGTATTTTTTACAGTAAAATACTGATAACCACAGTCAATTTTACTGTAAAATTATACATTTATTTTATGGTTTGTATTTTATTTTTTACGGTAAAACACTGGCAACCGCAGTATTGTAAAATTTTAATATTCTTTTATGGTTTCTATTTAATTTTTTACGGTAAAATACTGGCAACCACAGTAAATTTTACTGTAAAATTTTTAATTTATTTTATGGTTTGAATTTTATTTTTTTACGGTAAAATACTGGCAACCGCAGTAAATTTTGTTATAAGAATTTTAATATTCTTTTTTACGGTTTGTATTGTTTGTTTTTATGGTAAAATACTGGCAACCACAGTAAATTTTATCGTAAAATGTATGATTTGGATCATATTTTTTACAGTGAATACTGGCAGTCACAGGAAATGTTACTGTAAAAAAATAATTTTTAATTTTTATTTTATTTTTTAAGGTAAAATACTGCCAACCGCAGTAAATTTTTTTGTAAGAATTTTAATTTTCTTTTATGGTTTTTATTAGTTTTTTATGTTAAAATACTGGCAACTACAGTAAATTTTACTGTAAAACTTTACTGTATAATTTATGATTTGTATCATATTTTTTACAGTAAAATACTGGCTGACGCAGTACTAGCAGTTTACTGTAAAAATGTGTTTTTTATGGTTTGTATTGTATTTATTACGATAAAATACTGGTAACCACAGTAAATTTACTGTAAAACTTTAATATTCTTATATGGTTTGTATTTAATTTTTACGGTAAAACACTGGCATCCACAGTAATTTTACTGTAAAGTATTATTATTCTTTTATGGTTTGTATCTAACTTTTTACGGTAAAACACTGGCAATCACAGTAATTTTACTGTAAAACTTTAATATTATTATATGGCTTGTATTTAACTTTTTACGGTAAAACACTGGCATCCACAGTAATTTTACTGTACAATTTAATATTCTTTTATAATATTTTAATTTCTATTATTGTTTGTTTGTATGATAAAATACTGGCAACCACAGTCATTTTACGTTGATATTTTTTATGGTTTGTATTATCTTTATTTACAGTAAAATACTGACAGCCACAGTAATTTTTACTATAAAAATCAATATTCTTTTATAGTTTGTGTTGTATTTCTTACGGTAAAATAGTATATTGTATTTTTTCATAATAAAACACTTGCAACTACAGCTGCCGTTTTTTTTTTTACAGCAAATTTTTACAGATTTCTTGTTTTTCTTTTTTTATTTTATAATTTTTTTTTTTTTTTACAGTTCTTAGCTCTTTTCCCCAATGTGAGTGAACAGTCTTTGTAAATCTCTATAGTCTTTGCTTCAATAGTATGTGAGGTTTTGAAATGGTTTGAAATGAGTGAAGGGTGAGTAAATGATGATCATTCAGGGGAACTATCCCTTTCACTGATTCTTTATGATTTATAAATGATGCATAACGAGTGTCGACTGCATCATGATCAGTGTGTATTGTGACAGATTTCATCATCATAACCTGCATTATAGGAATTATGACTTTAAGAAGTGTGAGATTTGGATCTGCGGTCTGCTTTTGTTTCGCTCTGTTTGTTTTTGTCTGTCGTGCATCTCCTGGCATTGAGGCGCATATTTCTCAGTGAGATGGTAGTGTTTTGAATGACTTATGAAAATCTGGGAGGGGAGAAAAATGTGTGTTTATGAATTTCCCACACCATCATTAACTCAAAGTGAGTGCAGATAAATCAAGCAAACACTCGAGTAGACAAAATGACGCAACTTATGGCTCAGTGTTTTAGTCTTAAAGTCCGTTAAATATTTAGATCTCATTTTTATCTTATGTTTAAACTATTCATGTTGAAATATTTTCCATACATGTGCTTTTTATATACAGTCAAGCACGAAGTGATTCATGCCGATGGCAAATTCTGACTTAAAGTTTTTGTTTAAATGTAAATAAAAGCTGAGAAGTATTTATTTTTCCACAATGAAGCCACTTGTATATCATCTTATTATCCTTTGGGAGAAGCCTGGGTAATTTCAGGTTCATAAAAACAACTTACTGATTAAATAAAAGTACATCTTTGCCAGGATTATGAATAATTTCTGGCTTAACTGTACATGGATCATATCTGCATAATAAATATACACAGTCCATACAAAATTATTTTGCAAAATCGTGTGTGGTTTTGAAGAAGGCTGAAAACTGGCCTTTTTTTAACATGTAAAATCTATTTTATCAGTATTTTTATATGTATGTATTTTGTTATTATTGTTTAAATAATAATAATAATAATAATAATAATAATAATAATAATATAATACTATTATAATGATATGATAATAATAATAATAATAATAATAATAATAATAATAATAATATGTAAAATATCTATTTTATCAGTATTTTTATATGTATGTATTTTATTATTATTTTTTTAATAATAATAATATAATGATATAATAATAATAATAATAATACTATAATACAAATATAATGATATGATAATAATAATAATAATAACATGTAAAATCTATTTTATCAGTATTTTTATATGTTTGTATTTTATTATTTTTTTAATAATAATAATAATAATAATAATAATAATATAATGATATAATAATAATAATAATACTAATATAATGATATAATAATAATAATAATAATAATAATAATAATAATAATAATAATAATAATATTAATAATAATAACAACAATAATATAATAGTAATTATATAATGTAATATATTAATACTACTACTAGGACTATTACTACTACTACTACTAATAATAATAAACTATGTAATATAATAATAATATTAATACTATTATTAATAATAACATCTGTAAAATCTATTTTATCTGTATTTTTAATAAAGGTGTAATTTTATGCTATATTTATTATCTACAAAAATATAATTCTGCTAATTACATAAAAATATATATGATATATTATATAAAGATAATAATAATAATAATAATAATAATAATAATAATAATGATATTTTTATGTCATAGTGCAGTATTTATTGTCTACAAAATTAATAATTTATCAGAGTTACCATTAAATTATTATCCAGTTTTAAAATTAATAATAATAATAATAATAATGAATGTTTGTTTTCTACCTTTGCACTTCATTGCTATGTATCACATGAAATTGAAAATTGAATTTATTTTAAATTGAAATAAAATGTCTCAATATTTGATTTGATTTGATTTATTAATTTTTCGAACAATTAATGTTATTAATGTGTTTACTGTATTATACAATGAAAGTCAATGGTTACAGGTTTTCCGTTTTTTTCAGAATATCATCATTGAAGTCACCATCCTTCTAAAGATGAATCAACATCCATATTTAATATCAGTGGCCACATATTTACAGTTTAAAGTGAGTTTTTAATTGATCTATTGAATGAAACGGGAATGCGAGCCCCCCTTAATTGAAATAAATGGTTTGTTCCAGTTAGCAGTGGTGGGAAAATGTGCGTTTAAGCCAGTTGTCAGTATGAGGGAGTGCATGATAATGAACATATTGTGTGTTTGGGGTGGAAAGTAACAAGTTTTCTGCCAGCATCTCTTATTATAAAGCGCCTACTACTTCATCACTTTGACTGATTATCAGGGATGGTCTTAAAAAGTTTGCTCATAATTTGCGCTACTTATCGAACTGACTCAGTTTAACTACCGTAAGCCTGAACAATTAGTTTTAAAGCCGTCTCATTTCCTGGAACACGGCCAATAATTGTAAATTCCTACTTCTGTGTTATGACGAGCCTTATTATAGATTACCACAGTAATCTTTTGGGGATTATGAGTATTTTTTCATTATGATTCAGTTCTGTGCTGGGAAAACCCGCTTTACCTGTGAGCAAAGGTCAGCCGGTCGCTTCATGCAGAATTGGAGCAATTCGTTAATCAGGATTACATCTGATTAATCACAGCCAACAACAGCATTTGCATTCATTCAATACTCTTTAAACATCGGAGGGTCTGTAAATTGATTTTATTTCTCTGGATAAAATGAGTAATTAAATGAGCAATAGGCATTCAGCATTATGAACATTTTAATAGCTGCAAACGGCTGATTGTTAGACTGCTGTTTCATTTCGCAGAGCAGGATCCATTTTTTTTATTCCTATTTTATCCATTTTCGGTTTACATAAATGCGAGTAGCGGAACACAAATGCATTTTAAAGCTTTGTTTTATTGAATAAATTCACTCCGGATGATTTATAAAAAAAAGTTGTATTTGCTTATTCATTTGAATACTTAATATTAATAATAATAACAATAATAATTATAATAATATTTATATGATACAATAATATAATAATAATTAAATAATAATAATAATAATAATAATAATAATAATAATAATAATAATAATTATTATTATTATTATTATTAGTATATAATGATAACAATATATTATGTAATATAATAATAATAATAATAATAATAATAATAATTAGAGTAATTATATAATAATATTATGTAATATAACAATAATAAAAATATAATAATATATTATGTAATATAATAATAATATTAATACCAATAACGTGTAAAATCTAATTGATCTGTTTTTATAAAAGTGTATTTTTATGTTATATTTATTATCTACAAAAACATAAGCCTGCTAATTACATAAATATTATATATATATATATGATAATAATAATAATAATAATAATAAAATGTAAAATCTATTTTTTCTGTATTTTTATAAAGATGTAATTTTATGTTATTTATTATCTGCAAAACCATGAGCCTGCTAATTACATAAATATTATATATATATATATATATATATATATATATATATATATATATATATATATATATATATATATATATATATATATGTATATATAAATATATATATATATATATATATATATATATATTATATAAAGATAATATAATAATAATAATAACATGTAAAATCTCTTTTATCAGTATTTTATATAATAGTGCAATGTTTATTGTTTACAAAAATATAATTCTTTTTTAACCCTTCAAATTACATTAATAAATCTATTTATTTGTATTATATAAAGATAATAATAATAATAATAATAATAATAATATAATGATATAGAAATACAATAATAATATAAATATATTATGTAATATTATAATAATATAATGATACAATAATAGTAATATAATATGTATATAATGATATAATAATAATATAATAACAATAATATGATAGTTATTTTATAATAATATAATAATATATTACTACTACTATTACTAAAACTACTACTAATAATAATAAATTACGTAATATAATAATAATATTAATACTATTATTAATAATAACATGTAAAATCTACATAAAAGAACATGTAAAATGTACATAAAGGTGTTATTTTGTTAATTTATTATCTAGAAAAATGTAAGCCTGCTTATTACATAAATATTATATGTGATATATTATATAAAGATAATAATATTAATAATGATATTTTTATGTAATAGTGCGATATTCATTGTCTACAAAATTATTCATTTATCACAGTTCCCATTAAAATATTATCAAGTTTTAAAAGTATTATTAATAATAATAATAATAATAATAGTAATTATAAATGTTCGTGTTCTACCTTTGCATTTCCTTGCTATGTATCACATGAAATTGAAAACATTTATTTTAAATTAAAATAAAATTTCACAATATTTGACTTGATTTATACATTTTTCGAACAATTAATGTTATTCATTTGTTAACTGTATTTTATGGTAAATACAATATTATTTAATTTAATTTAATTTATTCTAATTCTATTATTGTTATTATTTAATTGAATTAAATATATAATATTGTCTATTTTAATTTGTTCTTTTTGTTTTCTTTCAAGCTTAATTAAAAAAAAATATAAATACATTTAAAATTAAATGTAAAGATTTAAAAAGAAAATAATTTCTTTCATTATATATTTATTGGTATATATTTTTTTAACTGTCAAGTTCTGTTGTCAGCGATTAGTGAAAATCAATTTTAAAGTATTTCAGGTTAAAAGCTGCAGTTGAAATTAAATGTAAAGTTTAATTAATAGTTAAATTAAATGTAAAATTTTTGTATTATATATTTATAATATCATAACAACTTTTTATTTAACGTTCAAAATCTGTTGTCATCTATAGTGGAAATCCGTTTTACATGTTATAACTGGTTAAAAAACACAGTCGAAGTTAAATGTAAAGTTCATTAAATCAAACAGTTCAAATTAATGTAAAGTTTTTTATTATATATTTATGTATACATCGTATATTGAAATCAATTTTACAGTATTTCTGGTTAAAAACTGCAGTCGAAGTCAATACATAAGCACACACACACGCAGTGAAGTAAAGTCACGGAGAGCTGCTGTAGGTTGTAGAGCACATGTTTATGTCATTTAGATTCTGAGTGTTTCTTCACATGAGAGAAGAAACTGTTTCCGTCTCTAATCTCTGCACTGCATTATGCATGAGGTCAGAAAACAGCAGAAACTCCAGTGTCATCAAATGAGTCCCAGAGCTGTTCATTCACCTCCATCATCTGCTGTCCTTCACATCTGAAAACCCCATCCGCTGTCACAGAAACACAATCTGCAGACGTACAGATCATAAAAACATGCTGGAGAGAAACAAAACGAACCTGAAACACAATCTGCAGACGTACAGCTCACAAAAAAACATGCTGGAGTGAAAAAAAAACAAAAAAACAATCTGCAGACGTACAGCTCGCAAAAAAAACATGCTGGAGTGAAAAAAAAAAAAAAAAAGAAATCTGCAGACGTACAGCTTGCATAAAAGAAGTTTTTGGAGTTTATGGAGTCAAATCAGTCTAAAAATAATACATTTATAAAATATTCGTAAATTCAAAACACATCTTTTTTTCACAAAGACAATATTAATAAATATGCAAATCAAATTCAAAACATGATTAAAACATGCACATTTAATTTGTAAATTCAAAACACGATTCAAAAATACACAAATCCAAATCGTCAATTCAAAATGCGATTCATAAATATGCAAATACAATTCGCAAATTTAAAACTCGATTTAAAAATACAAATACAATTCGTAAATTCTAAACATGATTCATTAATATGCAAATCCCATTCAGAAATTCAAAACACGACTCATAAATATGCAAATCTAATTTAGATATTCAAAAAAACACGATTCATGAATATACAAATGCAATTCGTAAATTAAAAACTTGATTCAAAAATACACAAATCCAATTCCTAATTTCAAAACATGATTCATAAACATGCAAATTCAATTCAGAAATTCTAAACATGTTCGAGAAATATGCAAATCCATTTTAGGAATTCAATACACTATTCACAAATATGCAAATCAACTAAAGAAATTTAAAACATGATTGATAAATATGCATATCCAATTCAGAAATTAAAAACACCTTCCATGATTATGCAAATACTGTGTGTGTGTGTGTGTGTGTGTGTGTGTGTGTGTGTGTGTGTGTGTGTGTGTGTGTGTGTGTGCGTGTGTTGTCCTAGTGATGTTTTGTTAAGTCCAGCAGTGTGTTTTGGGTCTGCTGTGATTGTTCTTCATCTCTCTGTGAGTTTGCTGCAGGTCTGTTGTGGATTAGTCACAGTCTGGAAGCCCGTTTTGTCTGTCAGGGTTTTCGTTTTGCCCTTCAGATCGCTACTACAGCACCATCTCTCTTTTTTTTTTTCTTCTTCATTCTTGCACACATTGCACCCATTACTGCCATTTCCAGCGGTGGACCGTGCGTCGGCTTTCTTACTGTACTTTAAATCAAATCATTTGGGGAATTTCGTATTTTGGGAAAACTTCAACTGCATTCCAGAAATATGAAACATTTTCTCAGAACTATTCATGAAATCACTTGAGTGCTGTCGTTCATTTATCGAGCTGAAGGAGTGAGCGGAAAGAGGCCTGCTATTGCAAAGCTTGAGTGTGCGTGTGTGTGTGTGTGTGTGTGTGTGTGAAAGAGAGAGAGAGAAAGAGTGCAGTGGTTAGCACTGTTGGCTCAAAGCAAGAAGGTTACTGGTTTAAGTCCCGGCTGGGTCAGTTGGCATTTCTGTGTGCAGTTTGCATGTTCTCCCCATGTTGGCATGGGTTTCACCCGGGTGCTCTGGTTTCCCCCACAGTCCAAACACGTACGTTATAGGGGAATTGATTAACTAAATTGGCCTTAGTGAATGAGTGTGTGTGTGTGTGTGTGTGTGTGTGTGTGTGTGTGTGTGTGTGGTGTGTGTGTGTGTGTGAATGATAGTTTATGGGTGCTTTCCAGTACTGGGTTGCAACTGGAAGGGCATCCGCTGTGTAAAACAAATGCTGGATAGGTTGGCAGTTCATTCCACTGTGGTGACCTCTGAATAAAGGGAGTAAGCCGATGGAAAATGAATAAATAACTGTAATGTAAATGTTAAAATATAATGCAAGAAAAGTCACATTTTACATGTGGTTTGTCAAGCCCACTCACCTGTGTGAGACACTATTCAGAAATGAACAATGTTTTTTAAAGAACTACATAAATATATTATGTAAAATATGTAAAGCAAATAATAAATAATGTCAGAGAAGTCACAAAGTCACATTCTACATGTGGTTTGTCAAGCCCACTCACCTGTCTGAGGCACACTCAGTGTTGCAAAAAGAAAACAATAAATATAGAATGTAAAATATGTAAAATAAAATGTAAATAGGGCCAGAAAAGACACATAAAGTCAAATTCCTAAAAGTTGGTTTGTCAAGTCCACTCACCTGCTTGAGGCACACTTAGAGTTGCAAATTTAAAAAAAAATAAATCTAAAGTAAACTATCAATATAAATGTAAAAATGTTAGATAAGTCTCATAAAGTCACATTCTACCTGTGGTTTATCACGCCCACTCACTTGTGTGAGGCACACTCAAGAGTCGCAAAAAGAAAATAATGAATATATGATGTAAAATACATTAAAAATCATTAAATAATGCCAGAAAAGTCACATAACGTTACATTCTACAGGTTGTATGTCAAGCACACTCACCTGTCGAGGCACACTCAAGAGTCGTAAAAGAATAGATGTGTGATGTTAAATATGTTATAAATCATTAAATAATGCCAGAAAAGAAACATTTTACAGGTGGTTTGTCAAGCCCACTCACCTGTGAGAGGCACACTCAAGAGTCGCAAAAAGAAAATAAGAAATGTGTGATGTGAAATATGTTAAAAATCATTAAATAATGTAAAAAAAATAACATTTTACTGGTGGTTTGTTAAGCCACACTTAAGAGTCGCAAATATATATATATGTAATAATCATTAAATATTATCAGAAAAGTCACAAAGTCACATTCTACAGGTGGTTTGTCAAACCCACTCACACTTCAGAAATGAACAATGTATTTGAAAAAAAAATACATAAACAGCTGAAGTCAGAATTATTCGCCCCCCTTTTAATTTTTTTTTTCTTTTTAAATATTTTTCAAATGATGTTTAACAGAGCAAGGCAATTTTCACAGTAAGTCTGATAATATTTTTTCTTCTGAAGAAAGTCTTATCTGTTTTATTTCGGCTAGAATAAAAGCAGTTTTTAATTTTTTAAAAACCATTTGAAGGTCAATATTAGTAGCCCCTTTAGCTAAATATTATATAATGTAAAATATGTTATAAATCATTAAATAATGCCAGAAAAGAAACATTTTTCAGGTGGTTTGTGTAGCCCACTCACCTGTGTGAGGCACACATGAGTCACTATATATATATATATATATATATATATATATATATATATATATATATATATATATATATATGTATGTATGTATGTATGTATGTATATGTATGTATGTATATATATATATATATATATATGTGTGTGTGTGTGTGTGTGTGTGTGTGTGTGTGTGTGTGTGTGTGTGTGTGTGTGTGTGTGTGTGTGTGTGTGTGTGTGTGTGTGTGTGTGTGTGTATGTATGTATGTATGTATGTATGTATGTATGTATGTATGTATGTATGTATATGTATGTATGTATATATATATATATATATATATATATATATATATATATATATATATATGTTTATATATATATATATATATGTTTTTATATATATATATATATATATATATATATATATATATATATATATATATATATATATATATATATATGTATATATGTATGTATAAACATATATATATATAATGTAAATATCATTAAACAATGTCAGCAAAGTCGCATAAAATTCCATTCTACTGTTGGTTTATCAAGCCCACTCACCTGTCCGAGGCACACTCAAGAGTTGCACAAACAATTAAATAAATAGAATATGTAATAAATCATTAAACACTGTCAGAAAAGTCTTATAAAGTCACATTCTGCAGGTGGTTTGTCAGACCCACTCACCTGTGACAGGCACACTCAGAGTTGCAAAAGAATTAACTAAATATGTTATGTAAAATCTGTAAAAATCATTAAATAATGTCAGAAAAGTCATACACAAACACGGCAGTGGTGGTCAAGCTCGTGCCATCGCTGTGAGTCACTCAGTTGGGCTTTTCTGAATGCTCAAATAAACACAGCAGTGTTTTGACGATGCCACAAAATTACTGCATGCCATGTTTACCAGACTTTGTTGTATGTGCGTTGTGGTCAATTTTGGCAGAGGCACCCTTATATATTTTTTTTTTTCCACAAGTTGCAAGAATTCCTTGAACAACAGCAAGAGATTTGAGCAAGTGAAAAAAAGAAGGAAGCAAACACTGAGCTTTTAAAGAAAGCCGAAGCCCCTGCTGGCACACTATAGAGTACAGTAAGTCCTGCATTGCTCTCTATATTGGATTAAGGGTGCTTGAGAGCATTTCCCTTTTCTTCTGGAGACACTTGGTGGCCACTAATAAGGGAGCGGAATCACTAAAAAGACAAGTAGGCTCAAGAAGTCCCTGCTGGGTCTGCTGTGGGAGTCCTCAAACTTTCTCTAAAGGAGACACCAGGCTCTTTCTCCCTCTCCCCTGACGGAGCCTGCAGTCTGGGACACAATGGAGGCAGGCTGGGGGAGTGTGCTGGATTTGCATGCAGCTGTTTGCTGTTCCTCAAGCCACAAAAGGCAATAAAATTTGCATTAATAGAGGGTGACAGGCGGCGCCCGATGCCCAGGAATCCCGCTGGACGCAGCCTTCACGCTCGCTTGTTTTCTGCCCATATGGTCACTGAGCGGAGATCTTCCCCTGATGGAAAGGCTTTTTTGCATATGGGTTTCATTTACTGCTGGTGTTGCGATTGGTTTTCATCAACGCAATTACAAGCGGAGCCTGTTTATGAATGGACAGTTCATGCACTTTAATGATCTGCTAGATGGTTTTATATACAAAGTTGAGGTCAGAATTTTGAGCCATTTTCCAATGTTTCTCAAACAGATTCAGGAATTTTTCACAGTATTTCCTATAATATTTTTTAATAATGTAGAAAGTCTTATTTGTTTTATTTTGGCTTGAATAAAAGCAGTTCTAAATTATTTTAGTTATTTAAGATTTATATTATTATGCTTTTTTTCCCTGATTGTCTCGAGAACAAACCACTGTTATATAATGACTTGCCTGGTCGCGTTAGACTATGGGCTCTATTTTGACGGTCCATGCGTAAAGCGCAAATAGCAGGGCGCAAACGCTTTCAGGGCGTGTCAGGACGCATTTTTGTTCATTTAAGGACGGGAAAATCTGCTTTGCGCCGTGGCGCATGGTCTAAAAGGGTTGAGTTTATTTTCTTAATGAGTTATAGGTGTGTTTTGAGAATAAACCAATCAGAGTCTCATCTCCCATTCCCTTTAAGAGCCAGCTGCGTCACGCCAAGACCGCATTCGCTATTTACAGGACGCAAAGTAAGTCTAAGTGGAAAAACTGAGCATTTCACAAGCAAACAGTTCACAGTTTATTAACAAAAAACAGTTAAACAGCATCTACTGCGTGAGAATGAGAGATAATGGATCTACTTTCACTTTCGCTCTTGGATAGGGAAACCTTTAAGCACAGACATCAATTAGTCTATAAATAAATACTTTTGTTTGTTAAGCGCAAATATTCGTTTCAAAACTATTTCTAAATTCAGTTCTAATTTCCAGCAAACGAATAAATGAACAATAATAATGAAGTGTGCTCAAAAACCTGAGTTATATCCTAAAACACATGCTGTGCCCCATATGGTCTAAAACCTGACAGATGGACAAATCTAAGCTGGTTTTTAATAAAACTAATATAAATATCGATATAATAAATAACACTGCTAATAATAATAACATTATACAGAAGCAAATTGTTATGAATGAACTGAAAAAGCCTCCCGAGATGAAGAAGACATAAAAGCAGTGATTTTTCATATTTATGTCGGCTAGAAAATAATATGTTTTGTCATATTTTAATCCTTTATATTTATATCCTATATCTATTCTTATTATATCCTATATTTATCCTTAATATTTATATTTTTTCATATGTAAAGATATTTGCCTATTGCTCTCTTGTGTGTATTAAGCAGTGTGTAAGCGAGGCGCAACTCTGCGCTGGAGTTTAGACCGGGTTTGTTTTGGTTTAATGAAAAATCTATTTTAGTTTCTCAAAATAGCGACGCGCCAGCGGTCCGCCTCAATACACCTTCCTTTTTAGACCAGAACGCCTATGGGCGCACAAATGAGCGCTAATGCATTTGCTATTTAAACAGCGTAGCGCAACGCCTCAAAACCACTCTTGCGCCAAGCTTAAACTACCAAAAGACTACTGCGGCGCGCCTTGCACCACACTGCGCCAGGTGTATGATAGGGCCCTTTGTCATTGTCCGTCATTTTGACGGAGAGGGTTGTAAAAATTCCGTCATACTTTATTATTGACCGTCATTTAATTTGCATATTTTCTAATCACTTTTTTTATTCATATTTTAATAATGAACTTGCAGGACGAGCGTATAGGCTAAATTATTCATTCATTTATTTGACAAATGAACAATAACTCATACCTACCTCATATCTTCCTCCTGCGTTGACCTGAACTAGGTGCTGGTCTCCTGCGTAATCAAACGCATCAAGAGAGACGATGCAGAGGCAGCTGTCATTCAATTATGTGTCTTTGCCTCGGAAAGTCGACTTCTCGTGACAGTTTTAAATTAGTTCTGGAGGCTGAAGCCGCGTTCTGCTGCCACACTTGCCAGAAGCGGCCCGGACTCTACAGACAGACTCGGGCCAGATATAGTTAACAGGAATCGGGCCAGTGCTTTACAGCCGCATCACAAACACATGTGCGGGAGCGAGCTGCGGGCCATCCTTGGCCCGGATAACACTCGCCGGAGGTACCGAAGGGCAGCCGAGCTTCAGGCCGATTACTACCTGCTATCTGGGTAGCGCCACTTCAGCAGCGTTTTGTAGTTAGGAAACATTTCTCCTGAGGAAGTGATCAGAAGTTTGCTGGATTTTCTGAATGTGGGATTTCCCGGTCCTGCAAGCACTCGTTTCACCGGGGAAAAATACTGCAGCACGCACTCCTTCAGCACCAGCGGCGCGGCTTCACCTCTCTGCGTTCGATCGTGCATGGTGCTCACAACGCACTCCAAACCACCTGACCTCCTTGTTGCCACTTGGTTGGCTCGTAACAACAGCCGTCTGTTTGTTCTTCATCGTCCACTGCATCACTTCCTCTTTTTTTTCACTTTTATTATTAATATCACAACTATTTGGCTGTTTAAAGAAACTTCTCACACTCAGCTGCTGTGAGATTTTTGACAAAGAGGAGACAAAACAAGGGCAATCGCCATCAGCTGGACAGGAGTGGGAATTACAGTTAGCTACAAATTACAATCGATCACCCTCAGCCATAGATATATACACTAGATCTCGCATAGAGCATGCGTCAATAGCGCCGCCACATTGGTACAGTGCTCCCAGGACAAATGTCATTCAACCGCACTAGACGACAGTGTTATTACGTGAAGATGCGGGACTTTAGCGCTGTCTACGAGTGTAGTAACGAGCAAACAAAGAAAACAAAGCACAAAGGCAGAACATTTCATAGGTAATATTAAGTTTTTTTCTGTTTTTGTATGTTCTGAACTTTTGTGCTAATCAGGTAACGTTATTGAGGATAACAGTCACTTACTGCATTCACCGTAAGGCAAAGCAGCTCCAACTCGCACTAAACACTCGGCTTATGCTAGTTTTGTTGAATAAAATCAGCAAACAATGCAAAAGAAATATGACAACGAGATGCTGCGCTGCCAGAAACTTGTATTATTGTCGGCTAACGTTAGTGAAAGAGTCGTTCGGGGGATTCATCCACAAACGAATCGCTCCCTCCGTCAGTATGAGAAGTGAAAGCAGGAGAGGAGCTGCGTTTCAGGACATGATTAGATCAGATTTAACAGGGAGGGTGGATAGTACATTTCTGTACACACAAACACAAGCTTTTTGTCAGGAATGCCCGTGCGGTCACTGATCCATCAATGTAGAAAAGTGATGTAAAATTATAATTTTCGTAATTAGAAAAAAAAATGACATACTAACATCCAGGAAAACTCCCGATCACAGATATATGTGTATGTGTATATCTCTGGCTTTGGATGGCCACAGTCCTCCACTGTACATTGGTCCCGCATTCATTTCAAAGGAGCGCTACCCTGTAGCAAGATGGCGGCGCTATTGACGCATTCCGTCCAATAGACAACAATAGGCCAGGCGACATCTAGTGTATATATCTATGACCCTCAGCATAATCCGTCAAAATGACGTATCACCTTCAGATTTTTCCGTTTTGTTTTGCTGAAAACAATCTGTTAATTACGGAAAACATCCGGTTAACGTGACCTCTGCTTGAAGAATATACACTGGCGATCAAAATTAGAGAACAATTTATAAATAATTGAACAATTTTGAAATAAAGTCATATTCACTGCTCAAAAGTTGGAGCTGCCGAAGGCTTTCAGTAACTTTATACCTCTGAAATAGAGACTAATCTGAAGGAAAATGAGTGAGTGAATTAAGTGCTGATGGAATTTATAAATCTGAGATGAGTCTAACAGAAAATGCATTGCGCTTTAAAACAAAACCAAAACAAAAGTGTGTTCTATTGTGCAATGATATCTGCGACTTTGAGCCCCTCTGCACACTCCAGGGGATTTTTCTTTGATTTTAAGAGATGCAAAAGAAGAGGAGCTGCTCTTCCAGCCGCTGACCAGAATTCCTGATAAAATTCCAGTTCAGCAAATGCCAGGAGAAGCGGGATCGCGGCCCAATTAAAATCCGCATAGGTCGGTTGCCATGGCGATACAAGCGAACATTCCACGTAATGTATTATTTATGGCTCAGGATGATTTAATTTAAAAGAAAGAGTGAGATAAAGCAGACGGATGAAGAGGGCCCCGCGTTGGCAGTTTAGTTTAGACTGTTGCTGCTTTCCTCTCTCTTTTCTTTTCTCCGCTCTGATGTAAATCTCCACCGCTGTTGGCAGTTCCACACAAACACACACAAAGGTGAGCCTGAAAAACTCGGCTGGTGCTCGGAAATAAATAGTTGCTGTAGAGAGTCAGCGAGAGGGACAACATATCTCAGGCAAAAAAGCCCAACTCAAGCCCTGTTTACTTTTGCACTATTCATCAGTTTTCCACAAGCACAACACAAGATCATTATGAGAATAAACTGAGTTTCTCTGCTTCTGAAAGGACATGTCATTTAAAAAACAAAAAGAATACATTAGTAAATGCTATTTTCAGTCTTGGTTCATTTAACATTAACTAACCTCATTGTAAAGTGTATAGGGTTGTCAAAAGCATCAAGTTTGGTACCAATCAGTACTGAAATTAAAGATTTCATTCCGCGCTAACATTTGATTACTGTTAAACGCGTCACTGATTGGCTGTTGAGTTCACATGCTCAACAGAAAGGACTGTGATTGGCTGTGAAGGTCATCAGTCCACCATTCTTCATCGCTTTTCACCAAGTGCAATTAATCTGTGCATTATTCAGACACAAGATGGCAGCAAACAGTCAAAAATGCCAAGCTGAGGAACACAAAAACTGGCTCAATGGAATATACACTAACCTGTGCATTGTTTAGACACAAGATGGCAGCAAACAGTCAAAATGTAAAGCTGAGAAAAATGAAAACAGCTGAATGGAGCATGCACTAACCTGTGCATTATTCAGACACAAGATGGCACCAAACAGTTAAAAATGTAAAGCTGAAAGATACGAAATGGGTTGAATGGAGCATACGCTAACCTATGCAACATTCAGACAGAAAATGGTGCCAAACAGTCAGAAACGCAAAGCTGAGAGACATGAAACTGGCTGAACGGAGCATACACTACACTTCCATACATAAACTAAAACATGGGCTTGACTTTTGGGCGAAATGTGCAGTGTGATCACGGTTAAAGAATGAAGAGGTTTATTCTGCAAAAATAATCATGCTGGATGTACTTTATCCCACGTATTACACAGCTATTAGCCACAAGGAATAGAAATTAGACACAATGCATGGTTCTGAGGCTGTACTAGCTTATTTATTCTTTAATTAAATGTAAAGCTGACAAAAATTAAAAACAGCTGATGGAGTATACACTAACCTGTGCATTATTTAGACACTAGATGGCGCCAAACATTCAAAAACACAAAGCTGACAGAAGCAGCTGATGGAGTATACACTAACCTGCGCATTATTTAGTCACTAGATGGCGCCAAACATTCAAAAACACAAAGCTGACAGAAACAGCTGATGGAGTATACACTAACCTGCGCATTATTCAGACACTAGATGGCGCCAAACAGTCAAAAAGGAAACCGGTTTGATGAAGCATAGACTACCCTTCGGATTATCTAGTCCCAAGATGTCGCCAAACAGACAAAAAAGCAAAGATGACAGAAACGAAAATAGCTGGAGTATACGCTAACCTGCACAATATTCAGCCACAAGATGTCGCCAAACAGTCAAAAACACAAAGCTGACAGAAACTAAAACTGCTGATGGAGTATACACTAACCTGCGCATACTTCAGACACAAGATGGCGCCAAACAGTCAAAACACAAAGCTGACATAAACGAAAACAGCTGATGGAGTATACACTAACATGCACACTATTCAGACACAAGATGGCGCCAAACAGTGAAAAGTGGTCAAAAACGGCAGCGTGACGTGGATCTAAGTATATGGATAAACATATTCACTAACAGAAAATCCTGCGTTATTTAGCGGTTGTTATCTGCGAATAACATACCTTGGAATATCAGAACAGACCATTCAGATTCGAACATTCCAGACTGCCATGTAATAAATATAGATAGAGAACATATTTTAGTATAAAGCAGCGGAAAAAGCCCAACTCTAGTCCTGTTTACTTTTGCACTATTCATCAGTCTTCCCCAAGAACAACAAAAGCTCATTATGGGAATAAAGTGAGTTTCTGGGCCTCTGAAATGACACATCTGCTGATGTAATCAAGGGTACGTCGGGCTAACATTCAACATTCATACACTCCAGAGACGCAGTCAAGTCCAGCCCTACATCAGTTTCCAGCGAACATGTCGTTTCACTTACAAATACATTTTTCATGCAGACGGACCACGGTAAAGGGTGATCAGTACAGTATAAACAACCACACACACACACACACACACACGATCTGCTGCCTTCAGCAAATACCAATACATTCTCTTAGCAGATCAAATACACAATAACTTTCCGTTTTTCTTTCAGTTTGTGTTTTTAATAGTTTGGCAAGTGTTTGTTTTTTCCTAGAGCAAAGTTTAGTTTGGTTTGGAGCGTTAGACATCAGTGGTTTGACGATTTTATTAGATATACACTCATCGGCCACTTTATTAGGTACACATTACTTGTACTGGGTTGGACTCCCTTTTGCCTTCAGAACTGCCCTAATCCTTCGATTCAACAGGCTACTGGAAATATTCCTCAGAGATTTTGCTCCATATTGACATGATAGCATCACGCAGTTGCTGCAGATTTGTCGGCTGCACATCCATGATGCCAGTCTCCCATTTCACCACATCCCAAAGCTGCTCTATTGGATTGAGATCTGCTGACTTTGGAGGCCATTTGAGTACAGTGAACTCATCGTCATGTTCGAGAAACCAGTCTGAGATGATTCACGCTTTTTGACATGGTGCGTTATCCTGCTGGAAGTAGCCATCAGAAGATGAGTACATTGCGGACATAAAGGGATGGACATGGTCAGCAACAATAATATATCTAATCGTTTGATCATAAACAGATTTAAACAATGCATATTTCTAAAAAGAGTGAGAATTATTTTTGTCTAAAAAATTTATATTCCTATGATTATAATACATTAATAAATTGTGTTGAGATTATTAATAAATAAATTAATTCAGTTGATTAGACATGAATTTTGATTATTAAAATATAATTAAACCATTAAAATCATGAGTGATAATTATTGATAATTTTTTTTTCTTTTTTTTGATTATCAAAGTTTTATTAAACTATTAAAAACAATCAAAATGAAACCTATCTATCTACCCATCTATATATATATATAAAAAAAAATTATATATATATATATATATATATATATATATATATATATATATATATATATATGAATTAATAAATTGAGTTGAAATTATAAATAAACCATTAAAACTTATGAGTGAATATTATGATGAAATTATTAATTAATTGAATTCAGTTGATCATTTTGGATTTTTACCATTTTACTAAACCATTAAAAATGGTCAAAATGAAACCAGAGAAAGCTATAAAAGAATACCGCTTACATATGACAAAACATTTTGGTCATAATTACATAAAAGGCAAACGAGCATTGTATGGATCGTAAACCGAATTAAATCAAATTCGAAAATGAATCTATTATTTTTTCCATTAGTAAATTGTAATTTGCTTTTGTAACTAATGAGATTAGACATCAATTTTGATAATTAAACTGCCATTAGACCATTTAAAGTATGTGTGTGTGTGTGTGTGTGTGTGTGTGTGTGTGTGTGTGTGTGTGTGTGTGTGTGTGTGTGTGTGTGTGTGTGTGTGTGTGTGTGTGTGTGTGTGTGTGTGTGTGTGTGTGTGTGTGTGTGTGTGTGTGTATATATATATATATATAATAAAATACAATGTTGCAAAAAACATTAGACCTAAAATTTAAAACTTTTTGTTACTTTACATAATATATTTTAGCTATACATGTAACTATTAGAATCAGCTTTTATTCAAAAAAGACATAAAACAAACACTGATCTCAGTACAGTAGTGTGAGTTTGAGTCATGAACACACGCTATTACGAGAATTTGTCATGTTATTTAATAGCATTATTTAAAGTACAGTTATTAGCCCTCCTGTATATTTTTTCCCCCAAATTCTGTTTGACGGAAATAATTAAGATTTATTAAAACATTTCTTACATAATAGTTTTAATAACTCATCTCTAACAACTGATTTCTTTTCTCTTTCACATGATGACAGCACATAATATTAGACTAGATATTCTTTAAGACACTAGTGTTCAGCTTAAAGTGACATTTAAATGCTTCACTAGGGTAATTAGGGTAAAGTTAGGGTAATTAGGCAAGTCATTGTATAACAGTGGTTTGTTCTGGAGACAATCCAAAACTAATATTGCTAAAGGGGCTAATAATATTGAGCTTAAAATGTCTTTAAATAAATTAAGAACTGCTTTTATTCTAGCCGAAATAAAACAAGACGTTCTCCAGAAGAAAAAATATTGTAGGAAATACTGTGAAAAATTCCTGAATCTGTGCAACACCATTTGGAGAATATTTGGGAAAGAAAATAATATAAATAAAATCAGCAATAAATGCAATGAATATCATTGCCTGAAAGGCTAATCTTTACTATTTATATAAGACATGTGCCTTATTTCCAGATCATCTTCATAATTTTTTTTAATTGCCTAATTTCAAAAAGAAATAATAATAACAATACGATTTCCCCCTTCACTAAGCATGATTTTTAAATAGCATTTTTTTCTAATCAACAAATATTTATTAGCATGCACACGGACAACAGAATATTCAAAAATCTGTATTATGTAGCTGGCATTACAGCTAAACCTCCTGCAAACCCAGCAACAGTTTGATCAAGAAACATTCAATACTAAAAAAAAACCCTTCCTCAAAGCAAGAGCTGAAAATCCAAGCCATGAACATCAAAGGCACACAGCAGCGTCCAATCAGATTCCAGCAGCGCCGTCCAATCAGCACGCAGCATTCTGTTTAGATCTACAATTCTGTTTTACATTGTTTGTGCAGCTTTTGAGCGCTGAACGCAACACTCGCTCTGAGGAACTGAGGGAATTTGGAGGCTTGATGAGATGTGGAAAAAAGAAACGGAGAGATGCAAACTCCGGAGTGGATCGCTCTAAAATCCGAGTCTCTTTTCATTCGGCTCTCTCCTTGGCACAAATGCATGGGTGCTGAGACGGATGTGCATTGAAGGCTCGTGAATGCTTTTTATTTAGATGAGCGTCAAGTGTTTCTGGTGGGTGTTCAAGGTTTGCTTTAGATTTGAGAGTGTGATGGGATGAATGGCACTTTGTCTAACAATGCCACTGGCAATGACTTCACATGCACTGTGACGCTTCGCAGCGGCTCACGCATTATGATGAGCACAAAAAGTCACGCAGACCTTCACGAAAACATAATTTGTTCCGCAAATCTTGACCTGCGTATTCTCATAGTCTTTACAGTCACTTTAGAAAACTTCTGAGTGCAAACTTCAGAGTCATCCAAGGAGATGCACTTGTTTTGGCTCTTAAAGTCCATGTGAGCCGGAAGCTGCAGAGACTTTTATTTCAGTTTGTACTTTCAACTGAGATGGAATATTGAGTAGGGGGAGGGGCTTTCTTTTTGCATATTGTTACTTTGTTGCGAATTAACATTAAGAGGGGCGTGGTTATATATGTAAATTATAACTGACATCATCATCATAGAAGTAGCGATCCAAAGGCACAAAGAAATGCTCATACTTTAAATTGAAATGGAATATTGAGTAGGGGGGGGATTTCTATTTAAATATCGTTACTCTGTTGCAAATGAACATTAAGAGGGGTGTGGTTAAGTATGTAAATGATAAATTACATCATCATCATCATCATCATCATCATCATAGAAATGGCGATCCAAAGACTCAAAGAGATGCCTAGACTTTAAACTGAAATGGAATATTGAGTAGGGGGAGGGGCTTTCTATTTGAATATTGTTCAGATTACAAATTAACATTAAGAGGGGTGCGATTAAGAATGTAAATGATAACAGACATCTTCGTAGAGGCTTAGAGTTTGACTTTGAATTGAAATGAAATATTGAGTAGGGGAGGGGCTTTCTATTTGCATATCATTACCTTGTTGCAAATTAAGATTAAGAAGGGCGTGGTTATATATGTAAATAATAACTGACATCATCATCATAGAAGTAGCGATTCAAAGGCACCAAATGCTCAGACATTGAACTGAAAAGGAATATTGAGTAGGGGAAGGGCTTTCTATTTGCATATTGTTGCATTGTTGCAAATTATCATTAAGAGGGGTGTGGTTAAGTATGCAAATGATAACTGACATCATTATAAAAGTAGTGATCCAAAGGCAGAAATAGACACTTAGACTTTGAACTGTATTTGAATATTAAGTAGGGGGAGGGGCTTTCTATTTGCATATAGTTTAAAATTGAAATCAACGTTAAGAGGGGCGTGGTTTAGCATGTAAATGATAACTGACATCATCATTGAAGTAGTGATCTAAAGAAAGAAAAGAACGACTTTAAACTAAAACAATATTGAGTAGGGGGAGGGTTAATCTATTTGCATATTGTTATGTTGTTGCAAATTAGCATTAAGAGGGGTGTGGTTAAGAATGTAAATCATTACTGACATCATCATCATAGAACTAGTAATCCAAAGGTAGAAAGAGATGCCTAGACTTTAAATTGAAATGGAATATTGAGTAGGGGGAGGGGCTTTCTATTAGCATATTGTTCAAATTGCAAATTAACATTAAGAGGGCTGTGGTTAAGTATGTAAATGATAACTGACATCATCATTAAAGTAGTGATCCATCTACTTGCTGACTATCGCTTTAAGTTTACATGAGATTGTGCTGTTTTCAAAATAGGGCGGAGCTACTGATTCCTATGTGTCAGCATAGTGTGCAGATTCAGCGAACAAGACTAACATCTTATGCTAATGATGGAGGGATGGTCACTAATGGGCGGAGCTTTCCCCTTTAAAAAAGCATTATACAACAGGAGAACCTCAATCTAAGTGTTTTTGCAGACTGTTTTTATCCAAGTCTGATTATAAAACATCAAATTAATTAATATTTACCACTTTAAGCTGGTTATATGGGCACTTTGTACCACACAATTGTACGTAAATCCCTTATAAAAGTGATTTTTGCATAATAGGTCCCCTTTAAAACTATAATGTTAACATAATGCTCATTAAACATCACTTGGTAAATGTCACCGGAGGGTTTATAATTGACTACACATCCAAATATGAACTCTGGTTTACAAAACCTGATACATAAAGACAAAGTGACATCCTTTGGAGCATTTCAGATAATAAATGAAATGCTACTGTGCAAGCTGGAATTTACCAGATGATTTGTGTGGTAGACAAATCAGACAAAAACTGCCAGCAGCGAGTCAAATCAGCACAGCCAATGACTAAATTAGTGAATGCATCATTGTGAAACACACATATATATATATATAGCATATCTAGATTAGGCTGGGTACCAATTTTTGTGAGCATCAGCCCCACAGTAATGTAATACTATGCATAATATACTGATTTACCGAGCAAATGTGTGTGCTAATGACTCTGAACAGGCAAGAAGTCCTTTCTTTTCTGTGTCCTCTCCATCCTTTAGTGCTTACAAATCAAATCATAATATGCATTTCCATTTCCGCACGATATTTATTCTGCCACTTTGTCACGCGTCCGTGACCCCCGCTATTTCAGACGGCTATTTACTTGCTCTCATTTGTCGATTTGGAGCAGCCCTCAGCATTATTGTTTAATATGACGGGGTTATTCACATTTCTCTCTGCTGGTTTCGTCAGGCAGGTTTTCAGAGTCTTTAGAAAATGTCGATGTTATTCTCCGCACAACAAAATGAGTGTCAAGGACAGCTGCTGCAGGTTAGCTAGCTACTTTTAGTGACTTTTTTTTGCTTTTGACTTGTGAAAATAGTTTTAAATAGTTTTGTTTTTCCAATCTGTCTTGTCTAGTTAATCGTCAGCTTGTGTTTATAGGTTAATGGAGGCATACAGAGTTAAAAAAACCCTATGTTTGGCACATTGGGAGACTTTAATGTTATTTGTCAATGCTGTTGATGTAAAAAAAAAAGATATCTGTAAATTAGCAGTTTTTTAGTGATTCATCTTTATTCATTTTCTTTTCGGCTTAGTCCCTTTATTAATCATGGGTCGCCACAGCAGAATGAACGTCCAACTTATCCAGTATATGTTTTACACAGTGGATGCCCTTTCAGCTGCAACCCATCACTGGGAAATGTTATTCATCTTTTAATTTTGAATTTCTCTTCATTTAGTTGTGTGTTTGAATTGCATTATGGGACCTTGATCTTTCTTTACACCAACTTTTAACCTTGAAAAGTGGTTAAAACTTGACATTTGTAATAGTTTAAAGTAGGGATGCACCAATACCGTTTTCTATCTGATTCGATGCCAAAATTCGGAGTTTTGACCGATACAGATCCAATCCTGATACCAAAATTTGGAGTATCGACCGAATACAGATCCGATCCCGATACCAAAATTATGTATATCGACCGATACAGATTCAATCCCCATACCAGGTTTAGAGTTTTGACCAGTACAGATCCAATACCAAAATTTGGAGTATTGACCAATACAGATCCAATCCCGATACCAAAATTCAGAGCATCGACCTATACTCATTCAAACCGATACCAAAATTCAGGGTATCAACCGATACAGATCCTATCCTGATACCAAAATTTAGAGGTTTGACCGATACAAATCCGGTACCAAAATTTGGAGAGTCGACCGGTACAGATCCGATCCCGATACCAGGTTTACAGTTTTGACCAATACAGATCCAATACCAAAATTTGGAGTATTGACCGATACAGGTCCAATCCCGATACCAAAATTCAGAGTATCGACCGATATTGATTCGGATACCAAATTTTGGAGTATCAACCAATACAGATCCCATCCCGATACCAAAATTTGGAGTATCAACCGATACAGATCCCATCCTGATACCCAAATTCAGAGTATCAACCCATACCGTTCCGATCCTGATTCCAAAATTCGGAGTATCAACCGATACAGATCTGATACCAAAATTCAGAGTACTGACCAATACAAATCCAATCCTGATACTAAAATTCGAAGTATTGACCGATAAAGATCTGATCTCGATACCAAAATTGGGAGTATCGACCAATTTAGATCCGATTCCGATACCAAAATTCTGAGTTTTGACCGATATAGATCCGATACCAAAATTTGAAGAATCAACCGGTACAGATCCGATCCCCGATACCAAGTTTTGTGTTTTGACCAATACAGGTCCAATATCAAAATTCTGAGTATCGACCAACACAGAATCAACCACGATACCAAAATTCGGAGTATCGGCCGATACTGATCTGATACCAAAATTCAAAGTATCAACCGATACCGATCCAGTACCGAAATTTGGAGTATCAACCGATACAGATCTGATAACAAAATTCGAAGTATTGACCAATACAGATCCGATCCCGATACCAAAATTCAGAGTGTCAACCGATATAGATGAGATGCCGATACCAAAATTCAGAGTATCGACCGATACAGATCCGATCCCGATACTGTACCGTTATTTTTATACATACAGTTTGTATAGTTCTACCATTAAAAACATTATTGAATAAATTTAGGTGCAATTAGTCCAACGTATTTATTTCTTTATTTTTATTGTTTATTTTTCACGGACTTGTGCGGGAAACCAGAGCTGACCGATCTGCTTCAGACCTTCTATGGAATATACACAATTATGTAGACTAATTACCTCTGACAAACACCCAAACGCTGCAGTGCCCTTAAATTTTCTCCATAACTTGCGTCAGAGCTGCAGCAATGGTTTGTCAGCTTGTCATCCTCTGAGAAAACTATTGGCGGTTGTCTATCAAGCCCCTCAACATCATCCACCCTCCCAGGCTGCGTTGACCGGTCCGCAGTGATAAAAAGGTAGAATAGAGATCATTGAGTTAGTTGATTTTCTTGTCGACAGTAAAAATTGCTTTGACACGAATGACAAAAATAAATGCAAACAATAAACGCAGGGCTTCAGAAGACTATTGGCATATCTTCATGCCGTTGTCATCTGATTTTCAACTTGTTTTTGGGCACGCCACTGGTGTTTGGCTCAGTGATTGCATGTGTGTAGGCATGTACTTGTGTTTCTTTGTCTTCTTCCTTAAGTGGTAGTCAGTGCGGACGACCCATTAAATTGTATGGTAACAAGTTATGAAAGTTGGCACACACTTAGAAGACTTTCTCAACGTAATGCATAGCAAATGTGCCATCTCTCCTCCAAAAACCTTGCAGCAGCACCGACAGTTCAGATTATACATATTCCTGCATTAATCTTTTAAAGCGCGTGTGTGCAGCACCGCATAAATCTTTCAGACACGGCAACAGAAAACATCTCTTCATATTTTGGTCAGTAATATCATGCCCTTCTTCTCCCACACAGTCATAAGCGTGCCTTCATGAGTAGGGAGAAATATAAGCAATATTGTTACCAAGTATTGCAATATTGATATTTCGTACGATATTTTATTTCCCTTGAAAAATGCTAGTTTTATTTTTAAATTATTTCATTATTTAATGATATTAAAATAAACAGGAAAAAGACATGCTTGAGATCTATTCAGTTGTAATCCAATCGAATTGTAAAGTGTCGAGGTGCAAACATTTACAGCCCTATCATACAACCGGCACAATACGGCTCAAGACTTGTTTAGCACAATTTGTTCCTATTTTTAGTCCAGCGCAACTCTAATTTTCACATTTTGCACCACGTTTTTTAAATATCAAATGCATTTGCGCCACTTTATGGACTTGTGTGTGTTGGTCTATAAAGGCCAATTTTGGCCAATACAGGTCCGATACCAAATTTCAGAGTATCGACCGATACGATCCGATCCCGATACCAAAATTCTGAGTATCGACCGATACGATCAGATCCCGATACCAAACCTCTGAGTTTTGACCGATACAGATCCGATCCCAATACCAAAATTCTGAGTATCGACCGATACGATCCGATCCCGATACCAAAATTCATAGTTTTGACTGATACAGATCCAATAACAAATTTCAGAGTATCGACCGGTATAGATTCGATCCCGATACCAAAATTCTGAGAATCGACCGATACGATCTGATCCCAATACTGTGCCTTTTTTTTAACATAGTTTCTATAGTTCTTGTGATAAACTCAAATAAGGTGTGAAGCACCAAAAGCGACCCATATTAAAATGAATTTGAATACTATTTTGGTTATTGTTGCTATCCATGAATTTTCCATGTATTTTCTTGGTTATTATGACCCTCCGACAATCTCTTTCAGCTAAAATAATGCTTAAATGAGTTTATTTATAAACCAATTTCGAGAGGATCACGTGCTTATGATTGCTTGCGGCTGGTCCCGCATTATCCAATTTATGATTGACCAATCAGACGATTGCTAAGCCACTACAAATACCCAAGCCATCTTCATTTTCAAGAATCCCCCCATCCACCCCTACTCCTCCTCCTTTTCTAGATGGGTGCCACAGTGGCCTAGTAGTTAGCACTGTTGCCTCACAGCAAGAACGTCACTGGTTCTAGTCCTTACCAAGCCAGCCAATGTATCTGTGTGGAGTTTACACGTCCTCCCTGTGCTCAAGTGGGTTTCCCCCGGGTTTCCTCCCTCTATCCAAAAGCATGCAACTTAAGTTATTGACTAATCCAAATCAGCATCATAGACATGCTCATAGTAAGTAGTTATCTGTTAAGAGCAATCCCTATCTGTTCATTAGCTTCTACAGCAGGGGAGTTCTCCAGATCTACCTGAGCTCAAACTCTCCTCTCGCCTCCAAACGGGAGGGAGCCCCGGGCTTGAGGATCTTAAGAGCTCAGGGCTCCTCTCCTGGGACAGCATGCCAAACAAGCTTTATAATCAGTCATCAGCTAAGGGTGAACTCTTGAAATTGCAGTATTTGAATCTTATAGTTAAATAGTAGACTAAATGAGGCCATAGCCACAAAAAAGGTCCACTTTTTGAGAAAATGCAATATTTTAATTTCATCATTAAACAGTAAAAAAAATAATAAAAATAAATAAATAAATAAACAAATTTTTGAGGACAAAAAAAAACAATCAGCCTTTTCACCAGGCTGGCTACGGGCCTGTGGTGCATGTACTATTATCCCGATAATGATACTTTTTGTGATATATCATGCAGTTCTATCATAAGTGTGATGATGGGATGCGAACCGAATCAACATGTCATATTTTCTGCACTGGATAAAGGCACAGACGCCTCATTTCTTCACCTGGTGTCATGTAATGTGGTCCGCTGGGAATTTCGGCAGGTTTTGCTGACCATATTGAGACTCGTGCTGATGCAAGTTAAAAATAATGTTGTCACATTACCGCAGTAGCTGAAGGGATAAAACATGCTAAAAGTGCAGTCTGTAATTTTAGAAGTGACACCAAGCCAAAATATTACTTCATGCTGGTAAACGACTCGCAGGCTGCAAATCAAAACGAGTGTGAATATTCAGTTTTTAATATATGTCTGGCATCATAGTGGACAAGACACTGCAGGCTACAACACTTCAGCTGCCAATATTGACATTTCTTTCTGTCAGTTTTGAGATTTTGTCTTTGTCTTAGTTTAATGTAAGGAAAGCATTCATAATTTACTGTTAAGTTTTGCTCGTAAGTGATGCACTTTATCAGTTTGTGTCTGCAGATTTCAATTACAAGACATTTCTTAAAGGCTGTTTTCTGAATATGTGTGTTTTTCTAGCCATTGATCTCCTCCACTTACACCAAACTAACATTGTTTTATTCATATGTGTGTTCTGAAGACTTTTACTGAGGGATATGTTCCTATATATATAGTTTGCTTGATTTTATAATGCATTTATAAATATATGTGGCTGGTTGGGGGTGACACGGTGGCTCAGTGGTTAGCACTGTCACCTCACAGCAAGAAGGTCACTGGTTCGAGTTCTGGCTGGGTCAGTTGCCTTTTCTGTGTGGAGTTTGCATGTTCTCCCCGTGTACTACTAATAATAAAATAATAATAAAATAATAATAATATAATACTAATACTAATAAAATATTAATAATAATAATAATAATAATAATAATAATAATAAAATTATAATAAAATAATTATAATAATAATAAAAAATAATGAAATAATGATAATAATAAACTAAATAAATAAACATAAAATACTACTACTACCACCACTACTACTAATACTTCTAATAATAATAATAATAATAATAATCTAAAAATAATAACAATAATAATAATAATAAAAAATAATAATGAAATAATGATAATAATAACCTAAATAAATAAACATAAAATAATACTGCTACCACTACTAGTACTACTACTTCTATAATAATAATAATAATAATAATAATAATAATAATAATATAATGCTACTACTAATAAAATAATAATAATATTAAAATAATAAAATAATAATTGTAATAATAAAATAATTATAATGAAATAATAATAATAATTATTATAATAAAATAATAATAATAATGATAATAACAAAAATAAAAGAATTCTACTACCACTACTACTTCTAATAATAATAATAATTTAAAAAAAATAATAATTCAATATTTCTACTAAAAATTTTTTAATAATAATAATAAAAAAAATAAAAAAAATATTAATAATAATTAAATAATAATTAAAAAAATGAAATCCCTTTTCACATGACTGTTATGACACGCATAAAGATCTTTGTCATTTTAAATCTTGAAAGTTTTTAATAATTAAAATTTTTATATATGTTGTTTTATTTACATGCATTTTTGTTTATATTATATCATATCAAAATTACAATAAATGAACTCCTGTGTGTGTGTGTGAGGTGTGTGTATTACAGTGTGTATGAGTGCAGGAAAGTATTTCTGACATTATTCTCTCTTCTGGCTGCCGTTATCAGTCTCAGAAATTGTGAGTCTCACACTATTACTTTTCTTTTTCTGAATCTCTCAATAGCACCAGTGCAGAGTTTTTCTTGTGTTATTTCAGCAAATAGGATTGTAACTCTCCCATTCACTGCGCTCTGAGTTTACCAACTATGATGACGACAATGCTGAGAAGTGACACGCGACAAGTGATATGTGTCCATAGTTTTAATGTGCGCTTGTTTTTTTCAGGGTTCAGTCGTGCAGCGCTGCCGTTTGGTCTGGTGCGCAGAGAGTTATCATGTGAGGGCTATCCAATCGACCTGCGCTGCCCGGGAAGTGATGTCATCATGATCGAAACCGCAAACTACGGACGCACCGACAACAAGATATGCGATGCTGACCCCTTCCAGATGGACAACATCAACTGCTACCTCCCGGATGCCTATAAAATCGTGTCTCAAAGGTAAATATATAGTGATTTTATTGCATTTCCAAAAATGATTGAGGCCATGACCATGTGTTCTGCGATATAAACTACCTGGCAAAAGTCTTGTGGTGGATCTCAGTTGTAAGAGCAATTTGTGGAAGAATTGAGACCAATTGTGGATGAATTGACTTCCTGGTTTGATAGATTTTCAATCAAGTTGAATGTAAATAAAACAAAAGACATGGCGATAGATTACAGGACAGCATCTCCTACCCCCAGCATAAAAAATAGCAAAGGTTAATTCATTAAAACTGTGGACACATAAATATCTAGGGGTCGTTATTGCCAATATGTTGACATTTCAACCGAACACCCAGGCGCTCTGTATAAAAGTCCAACAAAGACTAAAGGAAACTTTCAGGTTTCAGGTGTGTACTTCTATGATGGCTAAACAATTTACTGAATCTGTTTTATCTGTCTGCATTGTAGCTTGGTACGGTAATCTGAGTGTGTCAAACAAGATCAGGTTGAGTAGCTTGGTGAAGGAGGCAGGCAAGATCATCGATTTTACCCAAACTGGTCTATTGGTAATTTACCATACTGGTGTTTTAAAGAGAGCTCAGGGTTTCCTATGCACCCTGGATCACCCATTGTACTCTGTGTTTCAGCTGTTGCCATCAGGAGTTCCTATTTGCAGGAGAAATAGAGCTAGACATTATTTTATAGTGGTGGCAATTAGTTAAACTCCGCAGACCCTGTACCGTGTCAGTGACGTCATCGACTTTCGCTTTCAGATTTAAAGGGCTAGCATTGCACCAGACCCCCGTAAGTGGTTTCGTTTGAAAGTGTAGAATCTATATATTCTGCACATATGCATCACTTTAGTTTTTATTCCACTGTACAAAAGTTATTTACACTTCAATACACAGTATTTCGCACACCCGAGCTGGGTATTGAACATTGGTTCATTTTCATATTTTTCATGTTACACATGTACAAGTTATAGCTCAAATGAAAGCTCTTGCCGGTGCTCATACGGTTCTAGCATTCTTTTTACTGAATTATATTCACATATCAAACAGTTGCTGAATGAATCTCAGTGTTTCCATGGCGCAGAAGTGAAAACAAAACATTTATGATCAATAAGCAGCCCCAGATAGCACAGACAGCTGTCATCTCTCACCTTATGCTGTGTGCTTCAGGGCCATTCCTGCTCTGTTTTTGAGGTGATGTGCATAAGTAATCCTTTTATATGTCTGACGTGGTCCAAACACAGTGAATTATGTTTGATCAAACAGAAGAATAGTGAAATATGAACACAATGATGATCCCTGTGGCTTGTACAGCACCTCTCATCAGTTGGAATACAATAACTTTTGTATAGATTACGGTAGAGACATTTTCCTGGTTTCCTATGATTACAGACATGTGCAGGAACCACCAACATTAATTACAGCACGCTAGACCACACACAACCTAAAAGATACACTTTCAAATTTGAGTTCATAAAAAAAAAAAATACAAGAAGCGCCTCTTTTATTAGGTGTTTATTACAACACAGACAACATCTACAGATATTTTAAACACTTTCAATAGTGTTTAATGAAAATTCAAAGGGTTTTCTTTAAAATGAAACCAAATTTTATGCATGTGGATTTGGGAAGCTTTTAAATTTGAATAGGCAAAATCCAGGCGGAAATCCCCAAATAACAGCAGAGTTTAATGCTTAAATGAGTCCAGGGGGAGGGAGATGCACCTATAACATGATGTGTTGTATGTTGTGTGGTAATATTTTGTTATTGTGTACATGAAGCTTCGCTTGTGCTATGGCACCTTGCTGCAGTTTTAGTTTCCCTAAACGGGATAATAAAGTTGAGAGTGAGTCAGCAAATAATAACTCGACTTCTAGTTGATCATTTGGAGAAGTGTCAGAAGGTGGATTTCTCTGCTGAATCATCTGTTGATCTGCATCCCAATCATCACCAATACTGCAGAAGACCTACTGGAACCAGCATAGATCAAAATTCCCAGAAAAATCAGTCAAGTTTGGTGAAGGAGAAATCATGGTTTGGGGTTACATTCAGTATTGGGGTGTGTAAGAGATCTGCAGAGTGGATGATCAACAGCAACAGTCTAAGGGATCAAGACATCTGTGCTGCCCATTACATTACAAACCACAGGAGAGCGACGATTGACTACACTGCAGATGCCTGCGATGACTAGTGCAGACCTGCACATTACATTATCAATGATGAAATGATCTATAGTGCAGGCCTACTTCAGTGTAAAAAATACGAAAAATAAATACAAAATAAATTAAGATATCATTGTTGTTGAACGTCCGCCTCACACCCTATCTCAAGTTCATTATCCCGCTCGTCCTCCGGAGAGAATGGGTCGAAGTCTTCAATAAATAAGCAGCACCTGTGTTAGTCCACTTTAATTTGTCCAAAGCTCATTAGGCTTTGACAAGTTCCATTCTGTCTTTTTTTTTTGCCAGCGCTTGACAAATTAGTTTGGGATCAGAGGGAATACAAAGGACTTTTTTTTCCCGTCCATGATTAAACCGCGAGCGTTTGCTTTCAGGATGCTCTAAAATTAGAGCTTAATTCTGAAGCTTTACATTTCTGGAGCATTTCTGAAAAGCGAGGATGTCTTGAGCATGTCCAGAAGTAAATGTCGGCTCTTTATCGGAATCAGAGTCAGAATGAAGTTTAAGGCAGGTCAGGATACAAACAGTACATACAGTTGAAGTCAGAATTATTAGACCGCTTGTTTATTTTTCCCCGACTTCTGTTTAACGAAAAGATGTTTTCATCACATTTCTAATCATAATAGTTTTAATATCTCATCTCTAATCACTGATTTATTTTATCTTTGCCATGATGACCACATAATATTAGACTTAAAGTGACATTTAAAGGGTCATGAAACCCCCTTGTTTCAGCAGGGTGTTTTCACACCTCTACTTTGGAAAGAGTCAGGAAGGTGGGCGTGTCCAGCTCTGTTTAGGGAGGAGTGTCAGAGGAGGGGAAGAGGGAAGGTCCTTTAAAAATTTGCATAAAAATGGAAGTGTCGGTTTGGGCACGCAAGGCAAAACAAACACACAGACGCAGAGGAGAAAGACAGTGACTGTGTTTAAATGGACATCTGTAGTCGAATTATTTGCCAAATTATTAAATGGTGGACTTTAACTGCAGTTTGGCTCTTTCATTCAGGAATTTCATTCATGCCCATGAGGTGGGCCTCAAAGTGAGAAAGGTTGAGAACCCCTGCTTTAAATGTCACTTTAAGCTGAATATCTAGTCAAATATTATGTGCTGTCATCATGGCGAGAAAAGAAATCAGTTATTATAAATGACTTATATTAAGTAATGTTATATGAACAAATTTTGGTGTTTAAACAATTCGATACGTCATTGACAATCATTCTATTATCCAATCAGTGTTAAACCAAACCTCTATAAATACTAAAAGCTGTCCTACCTGCATTATCTCACGACTTAATCATCCCTCCACCACGCCAACACCTCGCCTTTATCTACCCGGGGGGAGCGTTCTGGAGCCGGGCTAGACACTTCTAAGCTCGAACCCCAACTTCTTTCAATTCCCTGATTAAGGGAATAACACCAATTGGGGTGTCTTCTTTGAGCTCAGAGCCCTCTCCCTGGACAGCACGCCAAATACGCTTTATTTTTTACATTTTTTAAAATGATATTTTAATTTTTTTTAGCATAAGAAACTAATCAATAACATAAACGGAACAACAAAAATAAATAAATAAACAGATAGATAAATAAATAAATAAATAGATAGATAGATAGATAGATAGATAGATAGATAGATAGATAGATAGATAGATAGATAGATAGATAGATAGATAGATAGATAGATAGATAGAGAGATAAATAAATAGATACATAAATAAATAGATACATAAATAAATAGATAAATAAATAAATAAATAGATAGATAAATAGATAAATAAATAATTAATTAGATAGATAAATAAATAAATAAATAAATAAATAAATAAGTAAATAAATGAATAGATAAATAAATAAATAAATAAATAAATAAATAAATAAATAAATAAGGGTACAAAGGCCATTTCAAAATACACAAATAGTCAGACACAACATAATACAACATTAACCAGAAAGCATAAGGAAATAAATAGAATTAAATATAAAACAATAATAATTTACAGAGAAATGTGTAGGCTTCACAACTTACTCCAAACCAATCCCACCTATAAAGAGTTACAAGTCAGCATTACTAATTTAAAACATAACTGGGTTCCAGATTTTAAAAAATATGTTTAGTTTGTTTGTCATCCCATATCGCATTTCCTCCATGGGCAACACGTAACTTAACCCACCAATCGGAGTTTCGAACCCAATCCAAAGTGTGAACTCGTGAAAACTATTATGCGCAGAAATGTGTTGAAACCGAAATTGGGGAAATAAATATTCAGGAGGGCTAACAATTCTGATCTATCTAGATGGTTTGTATGCATGTTGACTTTCTCTAACTGTACAAATAAGAAATGAAAATATTTATATCAAAGTATTATATTGGTGACAGCTCCTAGTGGCTCTCTGTCTTGTTTGATTAAATGTGTGAACGCCCACACACACACACACACATCA
This sequence comes from Danio rerio, assembly GCF_052040795.2. Classification (NCBI taxonomy): domain Eukaryota; kingdom Metazoa; phylum Chordata; class Actinopteri; order Cypriniformes; family Danionidae; genus Danio; species Danio rerio. The sequence continues at coordinate 2,331,144 of NC_141022.1, forward strand.
GCTTCCGCAGTCAAGTATATCTGAAGCAAACCAGATATTGTGGCTGCTTTGATAATGCGTGCACATAACAAACACGAGTACAAAGGATTATGCTAAATTTCCTCGAAAATGCCATCTTACATGCTGAATGAGGAGCTTTATTTACATTCGAGCTGGGCAGCTAGATTGTGATATTGAGTATTAGGCTTTTAGGTTTATGTTTGTACATTTGCACAGCCTTATAAAACCACATTGCAACTTGAAAGGGAAACAAGCAGCTTTGTAAGCCTGAAAAAAGCTCATAAAAATCAACGGACCTGGCTGGCTGAGTTTGCAAGTTCTCCCCATGTTGGTGTGGGTTTCCTCCGGGTGCTCCGGTTTGCCCCACAGTCCAAACACATGCGCTATAGGGGAACTGATGAACTACATTGTCCTAAATTGTCTGTAGTGAATGAGTGTGTATGTGAATGAGTGTGTATGTGAATGAGTGTGTATGGGTGTTTTCTAGTACTGGGTTTCAGCTGGTAGGGCATCCGCTGCATAAAACATATGCTGGATAAGTTTGCGATTCATTCCGCTGGCACAATCCCTGATCAGTAAAGAGACTAAGCCGAAAAGAAAATGAATGAATGAATAAAAAAATCAATGGAAGTGAATGAGTCCGGGAGTCTCAACACATTTAAAGGGATAGTGGATCTAAAAAATGAAAATTCTGTCATTATTAACTCACACGGGACTTGTTCAAAACTAGTTTGAGTCTTTTTTTTTTTATCTGTCGAACACAAATGAAGATATTTCAAAGAATGTTGGAAACCGGTAACCGTTGACTTTCATAGTAGGAAAAACATATATGGAAGTCAATGGTTACCAGTTTCTAATATTCTTTAGTAAATCTTTTGTGTTTAAAATGGTTTTAAACAACTCAAGTGTAAGTAAATAATGACAGAATTTTTATTTAAATGTGTTGAGACCCCCGGTCTCATTCACTTCCATTGATTTTCGTTGTTGTTGTTGTCAAACAAAGCAGCTTGTTATCCTTTTTAATTTTGCAAAGTGATATGTCCTTATATTGTTTTCAGTTTAAAGAAACATTCCACTTTATTTTTGACAAAAACCTCATTTTACAGATCCTTATGAATCCATTTAGCCAATCTCTGGGTCTAACAGGGGCATTTTTTAGCTTAGCTTAGCATAGATCATTGAATCGGATTAGACCATTAGCATTTTGCTCAAAATTAATAAATAAATAAGAGATCAGATCATTTTCATATTTAAAGCCTGACTCTCCTGTAATCACATTGTGTGTTAAGACATTGTGTATTAAGAAGCTGCTATTCTATTGGCTAGGAACAGGCGTAATAATCAAAGAAGCATGGCTTCAGCAGATGCTTCAGCCATGGTACAGCAGTAAATAAACAAAAGTTGTTGTCCTCATGCTGCCCCCTAGTGTTCATTTGACCCAGAAATGACAGTCAAACGTATTTATAAGTAAATTTAAGCGGTTTCCACTAAGTCTTTGTTCCAAATTTCTAGAATTGTGTCTGCTTCAGCCATGGTGCTGCAGTAATTGAACATAATGTGTTGTACTCGTACCGCCCCCCCTAGTGTTCGTTTTACCCAGAAACGACAGTCAAATGTACTTACAACTTTTATTTCCCGGTTTTGACTGAGCCTTTTTTGCACATTTCTAGAATTGCGTCTGCTTTAGCCATGGTACGGCATTAAATAAACAAAGTTTGTTGTCCTCCTACTGCCCCCTAGTGTTCATTGGACTCACAAATGACAGTCAAACGTATTTATAAGTATGTTTAAGCTGTTTTCACTGAGCCTTTGTTGCAAATTTCTATCATTGTGTCTGCTTCAGCCATTCTACAGCAGAAAATACTCAAAAAGTGTTGTTCTCATACTGCCCCCTAGTGTTCATTTGACCCAAAGACGACAGTCAAACGTATTTATAAGTAAGTTTAAGCAGTTTTTACTAAGCCTTTGTTGCGAATTTCTCATTGCACCTGCTTCAACCATGGTACATGAACATGGACACAAAGTTTGTTGTCCTCCTACTGCCCTCTAGTGTTCATTTTACCCAGAAATGACAGTCAAGCATATTTATAAATAAGTTTCTGCAGTTTTCACTGAGCCTTTGTTGCAAATTTCTCTCATTGCACCTGCTTCAGCCATGGTACGGCAGTAAACAAAGTAAACGGTTTGTTGTACTCATATTGCCCCCTAGTGTTCGTTTTACCCAGAAATTAGAGTCAAATGTACTTACAACTTATTTTTCCGGTTTTGACTAAGCCTTTGTTGCAAAATTCTAGAATTGTGTCGGCTTTAGCCATGTTACGGCATTAAATAAACTAGGTTTGTTGTCTTCCTACTGCCCCCTAGTGTTCAATTGACTCAGAAACGATTAACACCTTTTTTTCCGGTTTTCATTGAGCCTTTGTTGCAAATTTCTATCATTGCACTTGCTTCAGCCATGGTGCGATCAGTAAATGAACAAAAGTTGTTCTCTTCATACTGCCCCCTGGTGTTTATTTTACCTAAAAACGCTACTCAAAGTATACGTCAGTATTTACTACTATGTTTTTGCTACCTTTACTGAGCTTTTGTTGCAAATATCCTACAGCATTTCCTCAGGTCAGCTGTTTCCTACTGCATTCACATGGTTTGTCTTATTTGATTGGTTGATTGCAGTCTAAGCTGGACCTATGAATGGCGCCGCAGAGATAGAAAATTCTCAAGTATTCATATTCATATTCATTTTAAACTCCTTTAGAGTTTTTTATATGCCCTATCTAAAAAAAACCTTCGCATTGGCCTCGAGTAAGAATTAATGAAATTCCTTTTTTGCATAATTAATATTTTTGCCCTGGTTAGCCCAAAGCGGAGCTGTCTGGTGGTTAACATCTAGTATGTGTAAGCATTAATAAAGCCTATTCAGTGTAGTAGAACATGATGCAAGGAAGGTGCAATTAACAAAAACGATACGAGATGTCTTTATGTAGAGGCCAATACTCACAAGCTTCACGCTCGTAAAACAGCTCGAGTGGGCTGAGGAAAGGTCATGTAAGATCCCAAAAGCCCTAAAGCCAAGAAATCCAAGAACAAACTGATGTGTCGAACATAATCACAGCAAAGAGAAGCTGGTTTACAGCTCACTAACAGCGCACTCGGAGACAAGTGAATTCTACAAAAATAAAAATGTACATTTTTGATTCTAAAGGCACGATTCGATTTTCGATTATGAATAATTAATTAATGAACAATTAATTATTTGTAGCCTACCGTTTAAACTACCTGACCTGCACGGTCTTTGTTTTACCCATAAACAAATCAAACAGTAAATGAATAAAGGCAAGATACACACATAATGACCACCTGTCAATCACTTTTTCTGCGGGACTCGTGAATAGGCAGTGATCTGTGTCGTTATAATGGCGTCGGTAACAAAGACGCACAACCAACAGGAACCAGCCAACAGTATCTGAGGTGTTCGCTAAAATGACTAAGTACAAGTGAGTGAAAGATTGAAGCAGTCCTCTGACTGCCTGGACCTGCTGTCTGGAGCGCATGGCTGTGTGTGCGTCTGTGTGTGTGTGGTCACGTGATGTGCATTTTCAGAGGTAGAGAGGAAGGAGGGCTGCTCAGAAATGCTACACGCCACTGTGGATGTCAAATCGTTGTTCTAAAATGCCATTTAAAAACAAAGACAGTGTAAACAGGGCCTGAGTGTGTACTTTTCGCGAGCGGATTTGCAACGGGGGCGGGCGGAGGATTGCGATGCCGGTGTTGTCTATCGGACGAACCGTACGTAATACGTACATAGCAGAGCTTCAAAACTGTGTTTTTTTTTGTCGACAACACGAACGTTGTCAACATAACTCACTGGAAATCCAAAATGCTTCCACACCGGCGACTTCATTGAAAGAGGAGAGGGTTTAAGCTCTGTCGACGGGTCTCCTGCTTCTGCAGTTTAACAAGCACTTCAACAAGCCTGTTTTTTTCCCGCTTGGCAAGCCAAGATGACGTGACATGGGGGCGTGGCAGCATCGACCATTCTATTTTTTGATTCGATAATCGAAATTGAGCATAAATTTAGCTCGATTTCCATTAAAAATCGAAATCGTGACACCCCTATTTGGCAGGTAAACGCGCTTAATCTGATTTAGTTGAAACGTTGGTTTCAGCATCGCCAGTTGACGAATTCACCATTAATTAACCTAATTATGCTTGGCTTTTTCAGGTGTAACAATCGCACACAGTGTGTGGTCAACACAGGCTCAGACGTCTTTCCAGATCCGTGTCCTGGGACCTACAAGTATCTGGAGGTCCAGTATGAGTGTGTGCCATACAGTAAGTAATCCAACATCCCCAATTACTCCATTATTTGACTGTCTATCTATCTAATAACGTCATGTAATTTCCTGTGGAACACTAAGTGAGGAAATCCTAAACGGTGTGTTTTGTGAATAAGTAATAGCCCCCCGTGCACCCATAATGAAGCGTTTATGTAAATCTGCACCGTAAACTCTGTGTCTAATCCGAACACCAGAGCTCTGTTCCAGAACACAGTGAGCCGTCTCATTTACTGCAGCCTACGTAGACAGCGACGCGGGGTAACACACACAAATGATCTAACAATGCTTGTCTGGATGAAAGTTTCAGCTTTCTTATTGGAGAAAAGTAAAACACAGCATTATTTACACCACAATGTGGCATGTTTTGAGTGCACGGCTTTCAAATGTCGTCTGTATAGAGTAGACGGCTCATTAGGATTTGGAACGGGGCCACTGTTTGCTCGGGCTTTAGCTTTTGCCATTGTTTCTTCATTAGTGAAGCGATTTTTATGTTGTGTTTGCTATCTTCAGCTCATCTTTGAGGATTTATTTTTGTCCAGATCTGCTGCTACATGTTTGGCTGGATGAAACCATTGTGTCGTCATCTCTTCCGCAGAAGCTTTGTGTCTCTTTTAATGAAAAAACTTCTTCTTTTCAGAGTCTTGTTGCATTCACGAGGATCTGAAATCTTGAAATATATGTATATGTATTCTGGAAGTCACTTGGCAGATGGTTCTTTCTCTGTGTGTTTTTTGGTGCTTTTTCACTTTGTAGGTTTAAGATTAAATGAAGGCTTTTCCCACTTTGGGACACGCATGGTTTTTATTCGGCAGGGGTGCATTAAAAATGGAACAGAAGTGACAGTAAAGACTTTTTTAATGTTGAAAACGAAGATTTCCATTTCAAATAAAACCTACTCTTTTGAACGCTTTATTCAAAGTAACCTATAAAATAAGCTTCCTTTATTCTAATATTATAAAGCACTGCTTTAATATTGATGAAAAATAGATAATCAGCATGTTAGAACGAATCATGTGATGCTGAAAACTGGCGTAAAGATTTTACTCTGAGTTTTAGCGTTGAATTAGGGCTGTGAAATATGACAAAATCACCATATCATATCACCATAATGTAAATATATGTATATATGTTTATATGTATATATATGTTTATATGTGTATATATATATGTGTATGTGAGTGTGTGTGTGTGTGTGTGTGTGTGTGTGTGTATATATATGTATATTTGTCATTGAAATAACGCCACAGGTAGTTGGTAGAGCTGTGTAAAAAAGACCTGCTGCCACAGCTGGAAAAAAATCCTAGAGGAAACACTGTATAGTTCAGACTAATTTTTCAGACTAATTTCTGTATGGTTCAGACTAATTTCTAATAAGATAAAAGAGAATAAAGTGTACAAAAATAATGTTTTCCTGGGACTTATTTGGCGCTCTCCAGAAATGTATACAGGGGTACATTTTCAGAATGAGCCTGTGTTGATTTCTTTTTTACATTTTAAAAATACTCAGAAATGTCTAACTTCATTTGGAACGTCAGGCCAAAGGTTTGATTTAAAATGTAGAAATAATAAATAAATATGAATAAAATATAAAACTATATTTATATATATATATATTGTAAATAACAAACAGGGCGTCACAGCGGCTCAGGGGTTAGCACTGTCGCCTCACAGTAAGAAGTTCTCCAGCAGGATAGTGGTCCTCTGACTTCAGCCTCCACATCAAAGCTTCCGAAAGCAAAGGTGCTCCAGGATTGGCCAACCCAGTCACCAGACATGAATATGATTGAGCATGACTGGGGTAAGATGAAGTTGGAGGCGTTGAAGATGAACACGGAACTCTGGGAGTCCTGCTGAACGCTTTCTTTGCCGTTCCAGATGACTTTATTAATCAGTCAGTCAGAGATGTATGGATGCAGTCCTCCAAGCTCATGATGGAGTCAGACACAATATTCATTCTGTCTCCACTGCAGCAGGACTTTATATTCTATACTGGACATTATTTCTGTTCAGTGATGAGACTTTAGTCTGAGCAGAGTCAGAGCGCACTGTCCTCATCAAATCAGTCAACATCAAGACATGATCAGATTTTATTGTGCTCAAATAAGCAAAATCTGTTTCCACTTCTCATACCAAATGATTAACTAGAAATCAAGTTATTATCTGTTGTTCCTAAACCTTGGATACATGACAAGACTTTTGTCAGATAAATTAGTGCTCGAAAGTAAAATATTAGGTCACACTTTCTTCTAAGGTACAATTTTCACTATTAATAAACCATTAATGAACCAACTATGACTAGGTCCACATTAGCCCATCATTGAGTCTATTTATTTACATGTCTAAATGTGTGTAAATGTATGCTTATCCAGTTTTTAAGTTGATTTTAGGCGAGGCAGTGGCGCAGTAGGTAGTGCTGTCGCCTCACAGCAAGAAGGTCGCTGGTTCGAGCCTCGGTTCAGTTGGCGTTTCTGTGTGGAGTTTGCATGTTCTCCCTGCCTTCGCTTGGGTTTCCTCAGGGTGCTCCGGTTTCCCCTACATTCCAAACACATGTGGTACAGGTGAATTGGGTAGGCTAAATTGTCCGTAGTGTATGAGTGTGTGTGTGTGGATGTTTTCCAGTGGTGGGTTGCGGCTGGAAGGGCATGCGCTGCGTAAAAACTTGCTGGATAAGTCGGCGGTTCATTCCGCTGTGGCGACCCCGGATTAATAAAGGGAAAGGCTGACAAGAAAATGAACGAATGAAAGTTGATTTTAGTAATATCATTGACTAATATGAATATGTTCATATGATTTATTTACAAAACAGTTTGTAAAGTCATATTCTAGTATATAATATGGAAGATTTAATTTGTTAGATTTAATCTAATTTGATTACCAAATAAGTGGATCTAATTTAAATTTGGATTTTATATGTTGATTTTTATATTTTTACGTTTTTAGTTACAATACTCCCAAAATCTTAAATCAATTTACAAAATTACGCGCATAAATAGCCAAAATGTCCCTGTTCGACCCTAGTCTTGACTTTTAGCTCAGTAAACACTTATTTTGCTGCTTATTAATAGGAAAGATTGTACTTTATAAGCACTAATAAACAGCTAATATCTAAATAAATGACAATAAACCAGTAGTTAATAGTGAGAATTAGTACTTAAATGAAGTGTTGCCAAATATTGTGTTCTTGTGCCCTTGAAAACAAACAAAAATCTGTGTTATTGTTTTAATATCTGTGTTTAATATCTCATAGCTTGCTGTCATCTAATCTCTAACTTCTCTCTTTGTCTTCAGGTGTCCACTAATAATTAATTCCCCTTATTTTCAGCTGTTGTACCCTAGTGTTTGGCTCTGAAGAGTTGTGCTAATTCCCGTCGGATGGTCTCTCTTCTTTGGACATGAACGTATTGCCCTGTGTTTTGCTAATGTACCTTTTTATTTCGGGCTGGAGTGTCTATTCTAATCGTTTCTTTCCCTTGACGCTCTTCTCCATTCTCTCGTTTTTGTTTTCTTCACCGCTCAAAATAGAAGTGGAGCAAAAAGGTAAATGACTGCTCTGGCTCTCAGTGCTCAGCTCCTTGTTTTGTGTTGTATGGTTTCGAACCCTTCACACTCTGCTCCCCCTCCCCACCCCATCGTTTACATGATTTCAAGATGGACCAGAAAATAAGTTGAGAACGCATTGGGTTTGCTACGGTTTATATTCTATCCATTTTATTAAGGTGATGTATGTAAGTGTTTCAGTGGTAAAAGACTTCCCAGTTTAATGTGCGGAGCCAATTATAATTAAGCTGCTTATCACACACTGAATAAAATGCAAGCAATGTATATGGGCTACATGTAAACTAACACATTTAATTTAACAATGTTCAACTTAAAAACTAGTTAAACTCAGCGGACCCGGTACCGGGTCTGACGTCATCGACTTTCGCTTTCAGATTTAAAGGGCTAGCATTGCACCAGACCCCAGTAAGTGGTTTCGTTTGAAAGTGTAGAATCTATATTTTCTGCACATATGCATCACTTTGGTTTTTATTCTACTGTACAAAAGTTATTTACACTTAAATACACAGTATTTCGCACACCCGAGCTGGGTGTTGAACATTGGTTCATTTTCATATTTTTCATATGACACATGTACAAGTTATAGCTCAAATGAAAGCTCTTGCCGGTGCTCATACGGTTCTAGCGTTCTTTTTACTGAATTATATTCACATATCAAACAGTTGCCGAATGAATCTCGGTGTTTCCATGGCGCAGAAGTGAAAACAAAACATTTATGATCAATAAGCAGCCCCAGATAGCACAGACAGCTCATCTCTCACCTTATGCTGTGCACTTCAGGGCCATTCTCCTCTGTTTTTGAGCTGATGTGCATAAGTAATCCTTTTATATGTCTGACGTGGTCAAACACAGTGAATTATGTTTGATCAAACAAAAGAATAGTGAAATATGAACACAATGATGATCCCTGTGGCTTGTACAGCACCTCTCATCAGTTATAATACAATAACTTCTGCATATATTATGGTGGAGACATTTTTCCTATGATTACAGACGTGTGCAGGAACCACCAACATTAATTACAGCACGCTAGACCACACACAACCTAAAAGGTACACTTTCACATTTGAGTTTATAAAAAAAAAATGCAAAAAGCGCCTCTTTTTTTTAGGTGTTTATTATAACACAGACAACATCTACAGATATTTTAAACACTTTCAGTGGTGTTTAATAAAAATTCAAAGGCTTTTCTTTAAAATGATACCACATTTTTGCATTTACACATCTGCATGTGGATTTGGGAAGCTTTTAAATTTGGTTAGGCAAAATCCAGGCGGAAATCCCCAAATAACAGCAGAGTTTAACTGCTTAATTCGTTTGCATTCAGCCCATATACATTGTTTGCAACCACTCATCTAAAAAATATTTAGTAAATCCAATCAATGATTTTCAGTGTAGGAATGAGCCGGATGTACATACAAAAATGGTCTTACTTTATTTTAATGCACAATTCATGCAATTAACTAAGCATTCACCAAGTGTTTAGCTCAGTAAGCTTCTAATTAGCTGCTTATTAATATTTAGTAAGGTAGTAGGTACTCTGAAAAAATTATTCATTGGATTTACTACTTTTTTAAGGTAAGTGGTTGCAAATAATTCATAAGGGCTGAATTTAAACAAACTACAATGTAATTAGTTTGTTTAAATTCTGCCCATATTAGTAGTTTGCAACCACTTACCTTAAAACCTGTGGTAAATCCAATGAATGATTTTTTTCAGTGTAGTTATTTCCTTGGAAAGTGATTTTAGATTATCAGCACATCTCGGTTTGCCTTGGCTTAATCGTTTAAGGTGTGTTTTGTTAAGACAGGGAAAACCGGTTATGAGAAACCTGTTTGGATCAGGCATTTTTTTTTTTGCCATTTTTTAGCTGAACAACTTTTCTTGAACCCTCCTGTTGACCTACAGGTCAGAAAAAATAACACTGAACTATTTTTTAATCTTTTAATTTTCCAAATTTTATTCTATAATGTCCCCAAACATTAGAATGAAAATGAATAATATTTTATTTCCATATTTTCATGAAGGCTGTAGACATTTAGGGTACATTGGTTGTGCTTTGGGTCCATTTTGACCCACCAGCTTGACAGAATTTGTGTTTAATGTTTACAAAATGATCTTATTTTTTACACCACAAACACATTGGGCCCTATCATACACCCAGCACAAGACGTGTTTGACATGATTTGTTGCTGTTTTCAGACCAGCGCAACCCTAATTTTCATGGTTTTGTGCCACGTTGTTTTAATACAAATCACTCCACTTTGTGGATTCATGCGTGTGTTGGTCTGAATAGGAGGTGTGTTTAGGCGCATTGTTGGAGCGTTGCTATTTTTAAGAACTGAAATAGACCAACAGCACCATTGACCAGCTAAAAGCTGCTCTAAAGTCCAGCAGAGTGTGTTAGTTATGGACCTAAGCAGGTCCAAATGCTTACACACTGCTGAACACACACAGGATGATCAGCAACACACACATATCTTTACAGATGAAAACAATTAAAATGATCCAGACATGATGATTTTCTCCATCAGTATAAACAGCACTGCCTCCATGCCTTCTTCACCTCGGGGGGCTTCTTCAGTTTATTGATGCCGATCTGCATCTGTACAATGTGATTATTATCAGCAGTATTATTGATTATCTGCAGATTTATAATAAACACAAGTGTAGATGTGTCCAGCTGTGGGGTTTTGGAGACGTCTGCATCAGCATATGTGGATAAGAACAGGACGTGTGTTTGGATATAACTGAGTTTTCTGAGCACACTTCATTATTATTGTTCATTTATTCCTCTGCTGGAGATTAGAACTGAATTTAGAAATAGTTTAGACACAAATCTTTGCGCTTAACAAACAAGATTAAATATGTGGGCTGATGGATGTGTTCAGTGGAGTGAGTTTCCACCGTTTCCTCATTCCACCAAAGTAAAGGAGTAAAGTAAAGAGGCTGAATGGAGGAGGCTCGTTCTTTATCCTCACGCTGCAGATGCTGTTTAACTGTTTTCTCTAGTGAAGTGTTCAGTTTTTACACTTACAAAGTCGCCATGTTAATAGCAACTGCACCATGGAGCGACCCAACTGACTCTTAATGAGAGTGGGAGACGAGACTCTGATTGGTTTAATGCACGTTCTGCTCAAAACACACCCAGAACTCATTAAGAGAATAAGTACAACCCTGTTAGACCTTGCGCCACGGCACAAACTGCATATTTCAGTATTTATAATTGCAAAAGTGGACTCAGACACACTCCTAATGCTTTTACGCCTTGCGCTTTAGACTTTGCGCCTAGGTCATTAAAAGAGAGCCCAGGGTGTTAGCCAAGTGTTTGTACTACAAAGTAAAGATATAACAATCGAATTACCACTGTGCATACAATGACCTTTAAATATAGAGCACTTACAGACATATATTTCTCAAGGTTTCATTTTTAATCAGCCACAGAAAGAAACTACTCTCGACTACGTACTCTGAGAGAAACTGAAAGTAAAGCTAAACCGCACATACAGTTAAAAAAAAATTAAAAATTTTACCCTCATGTGAATTTTATCTTCTTTTTCAATTATTTCCCAAATGATGTTGAACAGATTTAGGAATTTTTCACAGTATTTCCTAAAATATTTTTTTTCTTATTTTTTTCTTTCAGCTAGAATAAAAGCAGTTTTTAATAGTTTTAAACCCATTTTAGGGTCAATATTATTAGCCCCCTTATAAGAACAAACCACTGTTATACAGTGACTTGCCTAATTACCCTAACTTTACACTAATTACCCTAGTGAAGCCTTGAAATGTCACTTTAAGCTGAACACCAGTGTCTTGAAGAATATCTAGTCTAATATTATTTACTGTCATCATGGCAAAGAGAAAATAAATCAGTGATTAGAAATGAGTGAACTATTATGATTTGAAATGTCTTGAAAAATTCTTTGTTAAAAAGAAATTAGGGAAAAATATACACAATTCTGACTTCTATATAGTGGAGTAGCCTAAATGACCAGCAGGTGTCCGGGTCAGTCTTATTATATTGCATAAATGCCCTATTGGCCAACAGTCTGAGACCCCTGGGTTAAAGGAAGATCTAAGGCACTCCTTGACATAGTTGGTTCATGTACAGTGAACTGCGGCTTAATTTTATTTGGCTTTTTCCCTCCGATGGCGCCTCTAGCCACGTGATATTGATGGGAGAGAGAGGCCAACTATCTGTAGCCATCTGCATGTGACATATGCTGTTCACCACAGACTTTGCATTTGTGACCAGTTTAACACCCACCCAGAGACGGGTGCGTTTGGCCTCGCTCTCCTATAAACGAAGACGCTTCCCTTTGGCTTTCATCCTATCTGTCCTGAACAGCATCGCCATCCTGTTCCCTTGACCTGCGTGTCTTTTCCTCCCGCCGCTCATCAGTTCTCTCCTCAGACATAATCCATGTATGTGTGTTTACTCTCCAAGGTATGGCTTTTTTTTTAATTGCGACCGATCCGACAAATTCCCGCCCCTCATTTCTGTCGATGTAAACGAACCGTGGCTTGTATTGTAGCTCCTCCAGAATGAATGTTACCTGTCCATTTTTTCATTTACAGGACTGTTTTTGCTGTTTGTGTTTGCTGTCCTCTTCTTTCCCCCCCCACCCCACCGTCTTGTGTGTAAACTTGTTTGGGAATAATCTCAGGGAGCAAAGGCCAACTTTAAATCAGTGTTAACCTCTTTGTTTTTTCTTTCGACTATGCACGCTACACCAGTTTTGACACTGCCAGATTGATATTGTGCTAAATTAGGCTTTGAAATACGTGTTTTACTTGTATATAGACTTAAAAAAGATGTGACTTGTGCAAGATACTTATTTAAAATGAGTTGAAACAACACAATTCTTAAGTTTTTTGGGGGGCAACGTCATTGTTTTATGGTCAGTCTACTTAAATTTGTAAAAACTATTAAGTTACTTAATCTATTTGTGTTGGGATAACATAATGGAATTGTGTGGAATTTTACAGTACTTAACCCTTGTGCACTGTTCAAATTGACTACTTATTTTTTATGTTGAGGATGAAAACATCCACTGAATTAAACTGATGTAAAAATGCATCAGATTTAGATATTTTTTAAAAATTATTTTGCATAAATCTGTTAATTAACATCAGATGATCAAAACTACTAAATTGTTTAGAAAATTACAGTATTTTAACTCTTTAATTGGCAAATTCAAAAATGAAGTCACTGATTTGATTAAAAAAAATACACACAAAATGACGTATTTTCAATATAAAAGGTCATTGTGGACTGGATTTATTTAACGTTTTTTTATCACAGTCTTGGACATGTCATTAGATTAATTTTTTTTTTCTCCCTAATTTACTGTTGCTGGCTGTTTTTGCTTCCTTGACTTCCATTATAAGCACATTTGGTGGTGCATAAATACACAGTCTTTGTTTTTGTTTACTCCATGTAGTTCTGAGATGCATATTTTGATTTTCAAGGTAATCAAGGTAAGTCCGCAAAGGTGAAAACAGAGCCTATAACGTCACTGCCTCCTTTCAGTGTCAGTGAAAATACTAAACATACCCTCTCTTTTGCTGAATATCAGTTTTAATAATCAATAATGGCCATTATAAAAGTATTACATACAATAAGTTTCTACTTTATAGGAAATAAAGGCTAGCGATCAGTCAATATAAAGAAAAGGCTACGTGGTTACATTAATTGTTAACTTATCTTTGCGCTCAGCCAAAACACGTTACCTGAGAACAAGTAATAGATTCCAATGACCAAAGTCAGGGAATATGTCGTTAGATAAAGACAACAAGATGAGTTATATATCACGTTTAATAAATATAGTGGGATTAGATCCAGCGGGAGATGCTTGATGAGCAGTCCGACTAGCAGAGCTCTCATCTGGGTAGATTGCCCGAGAGTGTGTGTGTGGTCACATGATGTGCATTTTCAGTGTTTTGGTGTGGACGGAGAGCAGTTCAGAAACGCTGGGCGAAACGCTAGTGTGGACGCGGATCGTTTTCATTCTAAAACGCCGTTTTAAAACTAAAACGCACTAGTGTAAACGGGGCATGAGAAAATCAAAATATGCATCTCAGAACTACATGGAGTAAACGAAAACCAAGACTGTGTATTTATGCACCATCAAATGTGCTTACAATGGAAGTCAATGGGGCAAAAACTGCCAGCAACAGTAAATTAGGGAGAGAAAAAAAAGAAAACTAATAAAAACAATGCATCAAAGACTGTTGTTACACATTTCCAAGAGTTTGATAAAAGGTAAAAAAAAAATCTAGTCCTCAATTACTTTTTATATTGAAAATACGTCATTTTGTGTGTGTGCTTTTTTACCAAATCAGTGACATCATTTAAGAATTTGGCCAATAAAAAGTTAAAATCCTGCAATTTTGTGATTTTGATCAGGACTGAGGTTGATTATCACTCTGAAAAAAGAGTTGCGTGCAGAACTTTTGCAAACAATTTATTTGAGTTGAATTTAAACAAACAAATTAAGTTTAACAATGTTCAACTTAATTTGTTTATTTCTATTCAGCCCAAATAAATTGTTTACAACCACTTAACGTACAAAAAATGAGTAAGTCCAAGGAATCATCTTTGAATAATTTTTTTTCAGTGCAGATTTTTACAAAAAATACAAAAATACAAAAAAATAATAATAATGTGATGCATTTTTACAGCAGCTTAATTCAGTGAGGTTTTCATCTCTAACATAACAAAAGGGTAGTCAAGTTGCTCAGGGTAGTAAATTTGATCGTTCAATCAAACATTTTCTCAAAATATGTGCACTCAAACAAATATATATATATATATATATATATATATATATATATATATATATATATATATATATATATATATATATATATATATATATATATAGATATAGATATAGATATATATATATAATAAATAAATATATAATATAAAGTAAATATATATATATATATATATATATATATATATATATATATATATATATATATATATATATATATATATATAATTTTTGCTCGTTATTTAAAATGAAACAACAAAATTCTTGAAATTTTATTGGGACAACTTAATATGTCTATGTTCAATCCACATAAACTCATTGAAAGTGTTAAGTTTACTTAATTAATTTATGTTGGGACAGCATGAATGAATAGTGTGGAACCCTGCATGTTTTTACAGTGTGCCAAAATAAGATTTGTCAACAAACATCATTCTGCTAGCTGTAACATAAAAAATTATGGCCAAATTAAGACTCAAAATCAGCCCAGAGTGGATGAAAACACCCCCAACAGCACATAAGGGTTAAATGACTTTTGCTGCTTGTTCAAGCTACTTATTTAAAATGAGTTGAAACAACACAATTCTTAAGGTAACTTAATTCGTTTACCCTCGATTCACTTAAATTTGTTAATAATAATAAGTTAATTGAATCGATTGGTTGTGTGGAACCCAGAATTGTTTACATTGTTTGCACATTGCTAGTCCATCGTCTAACTCAACTTCTTGCCTCTTGACCTCTTTCCCCACCCAGTTTTTATTTGCCCCGGGACTCTGAAAGCAGTAGGAGATCCGACCCTCGAGTTTGAAGCTGAACAGCAGAGTGGAGCTTGGTGCAAAGACCCCCTGCAGGCCGGGGATAAGATCTACTTCATGCCTTGGACTCCATATCGTACTGACACTCTCATTGAGTACGCATCACTGGACGATCTACGAAGTGGTCGACAAACGACCACATACAAGCTTCCACATCGCGTAGACGGAACTGGGTTTGTAGCCTACGACGGCGCCATCTTTTTCAACAAGGAACGCACTCGAAATATAGTCAAGTTTGACTTGCGGACTCGAATAAAGAGCGGGGAGGCTATAGTGGCCAGCGCCAATTATCACGACACCTCTCCGTATCGCTGGGGCGGCAAAACAGACATCGATTTAGCAGTCGATGAACGAGGACTATGGGTGATCTACGCTACCGAGCAGAATAATGGACGTATCGTTCTCAGCCAACTCAATCCATACACTCTACGCTTTGAAGCCACGTGGGAAACCGTCTACGATAAACGCTCCGCCTCCAATGCCTTCATGGTGTGTGGCGTACTGCATGTGGTGCGCTCAACTTACGAGGAGAACGAAAGCGAGGCTAGCAAGAGCCAAATCGACTACGTGTACAACACCAAACTGGGGCAAGGGGAGTACGTTAACATCCTCTTCCCGAACAAGTATCAGTACATCGCCGCTGTGGATTACAACCCGAGGGATAACCAGCTGTATGTGTGGAATAACTTTTACATTCTTCGATACAATCTGGAGTTCGGGCCACCGGATCCTGACGAAGGTAAGATCTCTTTCTCTGTTTGGCTTTTGTGAAGTGGTCTGATTTTCATTGGCATGTGTACAGACTGTTATGGATGACTTGGTTTTTAATTCAGAGTATTGATAGTTTTCTGTCATGTGACCTGTGCGGAGATTTGGCGGGCAAAATAAAATGGGCCATAATGGCGGCTGCGCTGGGATCTCCATATAAACGCAGCACAAACCGCTCATATTTCCATATATACGGTAGATATTTGTGTCATGTATCATCAGAACAGAACCAAGATATGATCACAAACTCTAAATTGCGATTCATATACTACATACGCAACTATTTTTCAGTCATATACAACCCTCATGCCCCTGTCGGAGCTACAATTCTTACATCTAATATTATCTTGTGGATATTCCTTAGTGATTTAGTCATTGGTGACGGTGTTCTAGCATAGTAAGTGTTTGCTTTTATATTTGGTGTTGGTTTCTTTTACTTGGATAAATATTTTCTGGTTGGAAAAATCTATTCGTTCACTTCTTCTATTCATACTTTGGCTTCGCATTTCAATCTATACTTTAATTGCACTTGACCTGCAAATTATTATAGAAACTGTATAAACGCACACAAAGGCACTGACAGTTATAGGTACCATTGATTGTTATGGGTCAATGATCATTCATCATTCATCATATGAGACCCTGTCCACACCAACATGGGTATTTTGAACACCGCACTTTTTTCTATGTGGTTTCGCTGTTTGTCCACACGAAAACGGACTATTGGATGACTGAATCCAAAACTTTCTGAAAACTTCGACCACAGGTAAGATTTTCCAAAACTGGACACTACTACTGGAACTTTCGCCTCATGACGCCAGCATATTCAATTCAATTCAATTCAGCTTTATTTGTATAGCGCTTTTACAATGTAGATTGTGTCAAAGCAGCTTCACATAAATGGTCATAGTAACTGGAACAGTGTGGTTCAGTAACTGGAACAGTGTGGTTCAGGTTTTAGTGTTTAAGTTCAGTTCAGTTCAGTTTAGCTCAG
Organism: Danio rerio; assembly: GCF_052040795.2. Lineage (NCBI taxonomy): Eukaryota > Metazoa > Chordata > Actinopteri > Cypriniformes > Danionidae > Danio > Danio rerio. The sequence goes on from NC_141022.1 coordinate 2,348,398, forward strand.
TTCAGTGTGATTTATTCATTACTGAGAGTTCAAACAGTGAAGAGCAAATTCATCGATGCGTAGCTCTACCAATCCTGAACCATGCGAGGCAGTGGCGACAGCGGAGAGGAAAAAAAAACTTCACCTGATGGGAGTGAAGAAAAAAAACCTTGAGAGAACCAGACTCAGTTGGGCACGACCATTTTAATTTCTCCGCTGGCCAAAAGTCTTGTGCAGAGCTTCATTCGCCGTGGTTTATGCTGGAAGATGGCCTCAATGAAGACTCGTCTGTCCCTGGAGCGTCGCTGGAATCAGACTCATGTTCTTCACTCCCCACGACCATCAGCGCAGCAGCAGCTCAGGATATGGGATCATCACGTCGCGCTGATCATATGCGCTGTTTTCTTTGCGGTTTTGATTGGCCAAAGCCATTTGAGGAAGCAAATTTTACACATTCGCAGCAAACGTATTGCATTTTCTGCACTGTTTAACCAATGGACGGTCACAAAAATAACACATTTACAAAATATAATTCATACATTCACAACACAAATGAAAGCATAGATACACAAATCCTATTCGTCAATTCGAACTACGATTCTTAAAAATACAAATCCAATTCGTCAATTCAAAACACAATTCGTAAATACACAAATCTAGTTCGTCAATTCGAAACACGATTCATAAATACACAAACCCAATTCGTCAATTCGAAACATGATTCACAAATACACAAGTGAAGTTTATTCATAAACTAATTTCGAGAGGAGCACGTAATTATGATTGAACACGGCTGGTTCTGCATTAGCATGCTTGATCCACCAATCAGGCCATTCCTAACCCACTATAAAGAGCCAGGGTTTTTTCACTACAGTCATCTTCGATTTGAAGAATCCCCCCTTCCACCCCCTGCCTCTTCACCTTTCCCTCCATAGGGCAGCACGGTGGCCCAGTGACTAGAACTGTCGCCTCACAGCAAGAACGTCACCAGTTCTAGTTCCTTAACAGGCCGGTGGTCGTTTCTGTGTGTAGTTTGCATGTTCTTTCCGTGCTTGCGTGGGTTTTCCCCGGGTCCTCCGGTTTCCTCCCACATTCCAAAAACATGCACAACAAGTTAATTGATAAATCCAAATTTTCAAAACAGGTAATCTAATAATGCAGCATATCTTTTAATAGCATTCAATTTTTAGTCTTTATTATCAAGGGGGAGTTGTCAAGATCTACCTGAGCTCGAGGCTCCCCTCTCTTCCTCCAAACGGGAGGGAGCCCGGGGCTCAAGAACCTTCAAGCTCAGGGCTCTCTCCCGGGACAGCATGCCAAACTTGCTTATAATCAATCATCCGCTAAGTGTAAACTCTTGAAATCCAATTCGTCAATTCGAAACACGATTCACAAATACACAAATCCAATTCGTCAATTCGAAACACGATTCATAAATACACAAACCCAATTCGTCAATTCGAAACACGATTCATAAATACACAAACCCAATTCGAAACGCGATTCACAAATACACATCCAATTCGTCAATTCGAAACACGATTCATAAATACACAAATCCAATTTGTAAATTCGAAATATGATTCATAAATACACAAACCCAATTCGTTAATTCGAAACACGATTCATAAATAGACAAACCCAAATCGTCAATTCGAAACACGATTCACAAATACACAAATCCAATTCGTCAATTCGAAATATGATTCATAAATACACAAACCCAATTCGTCAATTCGAAACACGATTCACAAATACACAAACCCAATTCGTCAATTCGAAACACGATTCTTAAATACTCAAATCCAATTCGTCAATTCGAAACACGATTCATAAATACTCAAATCCAATTCGTCAATTCGAAACACGATTCATAAATACACAAACCCAATTCGTCAATTCGAAATATGATTCATAAATACACAAACCCAATTCGTTAATTCGAAACACGATTCATAAATAGACAAACCCAAATCGTCAATTCGAAACACGATTCACAAATACACAAATCCAATTCGTCAATTCGAAATATGATTCATAAATACACAAACCCAATTCGTCAATTCGAAACACGATTCACAAATACACAAACCCAATTCGTCAATTCGAAACACGATTCTTAAATACTCAAATCCAATTCGTCAATTCGAAACACGATTCATAAATACTCAAATCCAATTCGTCAATTCGAAACACGATTCATAAATACTCAAATCCAATTCGTCAATTCGAAACACGATTCATAAATACACAAATCCAATTCGTCAATTCGAAACAAGTTTTATAAATACACAAAACCAATTCGTCAATTCGAAACATTAATAAATACACAAATACAGTTCATCAATTCGAAACACGAATAATAAATACACAAATCCTATTTGTCAATTTGCAACATGATTCATAAATACACAAATCCAGTTTATTTGGAGAAAAAATGTATGAATAAATTTATTCCGCCTCTTTTCTCATGTTTGCAATTTTCACCCGGTTTGGTGTGAACCCAGCATTTAAGTGTCTTTATCGCCCCCTGTTGGTTCAGCATGTCTTCAGCATGCATCACAGTGAGCTTTTGTGTGGACGGAGATTTTTTTTAATGAAAGCAGGGAACTGTATAAAAATATCCGTGTATGTATGGACATGGCTTTAGTGTGCAAGGAGGACAGTACCCTATTGAGAGTCCTATAAACTAAAGCGGCTGTGGATTATTTAAATCAATGTCAATCATGTGATTGTCGGTGACCGATTGAGGCAAGTAAAGGACTTGATGAGTAGACTCGAGTGGCTGATGAGTTTTTGCAATCCAGCTCCCTTCTATTACGGCTGTAACCCTGCAAACCTCACCAATCATCTCCACTGCCATTCACACCAGGGGAAATTCGCAATTGCTATGTTTCTCAAAAGCATGTCAGATCTGAGATGACCCTACTCGAGTAATGTGAAACTGTCGGCCATTTAGTTATTGTCCTACAGAATTGGACTTTCAGTCAATTTAGACGGTGCTAATGGATAGCATTTGGTTCATATTGAATTCAAATGTGGGAGCCACAGTGGCTCAGTGGTTAGCACTGTGGCCTCATAGCAAGAAAGTCATTGGTTTGAGTCCCAGTTGAGATTTCTATGTGGAGTTTGCATGTTCTCCCCAGTGTTGGTGTGGGTTTCCTCCGGGTGCTCCGGTTTCCCCCACTGTACAAACACATGAGCTATTGGTCAATTGGGTGTTGTAACCAACAATAGACCTACACATAGGCCTAATATTGTTATTGTTGTTAATAATTAGTTTGAGAAATAACATTAATAATAGCCTACTCATATTAAACTTCATTTAACAATCCTGATCTTGATTTCAAGCAAAAAAATAAATCAAGATTGTCATTTTAGCCAGAATCGTGCAGCCCTAATCAGAATAAATATGAGTCTATCGCCTGTTACTCCTGAAGTTTTAGCATTTTATTTTCAACAAGGGTCATTTGAAACGTTAAAGCAGAGACGCTACTTGCATTTAATAAGCTTTCTATGTATATACAGTCACTTTTATGCGTTCATCTCCTTCATCTCATGACCCCATACATCATTACTGAAGAAGAGCGGAGTCTTCTGCAAGCATTAGATCTGATTGCGAGCCATTAAAACAACACTCGTCTGTCAGCAAGAGGAGGAAAATGACAGAAATAAATCTTTTATTCTCCGTCAAAACACTTTGTATGCAAGGCTACATTTTATGAGCGCTTGCAAAGATGGCCTGTTTGACTTTTTCATATCTTTATTCTCATTAAAACTAGTTACTATAACTAATGTTTTTTTTTTAAATAATCATTTTTTCTATTTATTTTGCCATATATATATATATATATATATATATATATATACATTAAATGTCGCCTACCTTGTTATTGTCTATTGGACGGAATGCGTCAATAGCGCCGCCATCTTGCTACAGGGTAGCGCTCCATTGAAATGAATGCGGGACCAATGTACAGTGGAGGACTGTGGCCATGCAAAGCCAGAGATATACACATATACACATATATCTGTGATCGGGAGTTTTCCTGGATGTTAGCATGTAAATTTTTTTTTCTAATTACGAAAATTATCATTTTACATCACTTTTCTACATTGATGGATCAGTGACCGCACGGGCATTCCTGACAAAAAGCTTGTGTTTGTGTGTACAGAAATGTACTATTCACCCTCCCTGTTAAATCTGATCTAATCATGTCCTGAAACACAGCTCCTCTCCTGCTTTCACTGCTCATACTGACGGAGGGAGCGATTCGTTTGTGAATGAATCTCCGTTATGAACGACTCTTTTTACTAGCCGACAATAATACAAGTTTCTGGCACTGCAGCATCTCATTGTCATATTTCTTTTGCATTGTTTGCTGATTTTATTCAACAAAACTAGCATAAGCCGAGTGTTTAGTGCGAGTTGGAGCTGCTTTGTCTTATGGTGAATGCAGTAAGAGACTGTTATCATCATCAATACGCTACTGTTTAGCACAAAAGTTCAGAACATACAAAAACAGATAAAAAAACTTAATATTACCTATGAAATGTTCTGCCTTTGTGCTTTGTTTTCTTTGCTTGCTCATTACTACACGCGTAGACAGTGCTAAAGTCCCGCATCTGCCTGTTTCTCTGGGCTTTATTGGTGATCATGATCTGTAATGTCGAACCATCATTGCCTTTTTAGCATAAGAAGAGGACAGAAACTAGGCAGACAGTAATGTGTGAATTGTGGAGCGGGCTAAATCTAAATACATCATCTGTTCTTTTCAATGCAGCATGGTGATTTATTTATTAATTTGTTTTAGCTATAGCTAAAAGCTGAGTTCAACCATCAGCTGAAGACTCTTTGTGCGCTCAAAATATCTCTCTGTGTGACACCAAATAATGCCATGAAAGTCCCTGCTGTGTTGTTGTTTTCATCCGGCCGGGTTGTCTCTGTCTGTGTTTTTATCGTCTGTCCTCCAAAGGTCGACTTCTGAATTTCCTTGAAGCCACAATTAAGTCAGACAGAGCCGTTTTTAATTGGCCCAGCGTGTTGGACGGAGAAAGCGTGCGTTTGAGCCAATTTTCGCTGCGCATGTAAATGTAATTAACAGCTGAATTATCATAATTGCCATTAGTGGGTGATCAGGGCAGCGCTGCAAATTCAGGACGGTTGCAAATTGCCAGTTAGAAGCTTAATTATTATTATCCTCTTCTGATCTCTGAATCTCAGATCTTTCCCAGTGCTGTTTTAGAGTTAAACATGACATTAATTCTAAATTCGAGAAGGTGTTAAAATAAAGGTTCAAATGGTTGTATTTTTCACTATATTTCATCATAGCAGGGTTTACGCGGTTGCTGGAAATCCTTGACAATGTTTGAATTTTAGAGTAGTGGTTTCAAGGTTTCAAAAGTGCTTGGAGTTTGAATGAAGTGCTGAAAACTGCTTAAAATTATTTGTTTTGCTTTTATTAAATAGGTAATAATAATTTATCTTATTTTACTTTATAACTTATTTTTTTAATATTATTTAATCATTTATTCATTTTCATTATAATTTATTATTTTTTTATTATTTATTTTATTTTACTTTATTTATTTATTTTCATTTGAATTTATTTTACTTATTTTATTATTAATTTCATTTAATTTAGTTTTCTTTTAGTTAATTTTCTTTTCTTTTATTTATTTTTTGCTCATTTTATTATTAATTTATTTTGTTTTTATTTATTTTTCAGTTATTTTATTCATTCTTTTATTTATTTATTGTTTTTTTATTATTATTTTTTCCATTTATTTAATTTAATTATAAAAAAAATATTTATTTATTATTTTTTTTCCTTTATTTATTTATTTATTTTTTTTTATTATTATTTTATTATTAATTAAATTTTTAATTTTGTTTTTCATGTATTTTATTTATTTATTTTTAAAATTTATTTGTATTATTTTTTATTTTTTTTATAATTTATTTGATTTTATTATTAATTAAATCTTGTTTGATTTAAATTTTATTAGAATTTTCATTTATTTTTATTTATTTGTTTATTTATTAATATTTTTTTATTTTTCTATATGTATTTTTATTTTGTTTTATTTCTATCAAAATGAAAACTGCAGTTTTGCATGTGTGATGATTACCATTTCATAAGTAATGCATGACGAATTTTCAAATCATAATCTAGCAAATCAACTCATAATAACGGTCCAAATATAGCACACCCAAATTTATATGTTAGAGAAAAATATTAAATACAATTTTTCAAAAGAAGAAAATACAAGAGAAACTAAATGTATGCAATTAAGTTGAAATTTTGTGGTTTGTTGTCATATTTCCATTATATCGCATTGATTTAAATGCATTATCTTTCTATTTCTAAGGATGTTCAATGACTAAAATATTATTTTAATAAATATATTAATTTAATAAATCTGTTTCATTCAAATGCACCCAAATATATGACCTACATTCACTGAGAAATGGATCAAAATATTCATTTTCAAAACAGGGTGTACTCATTTATGCTGAGCGCTGTATGTAAATATGTACCTTGTTAAGTGCTGGAAAGTAAAATGCACCTGGAAAGTGCTTAAAATGTGCTTAAATGTGAACCCTGACCTACTAAACCTATAATAGTAGTTCAAATATTACGTTTTTGGTTACGTCATGTCTTAAGCATTGGTCACTCTGCGGCATTAAGCATCTGTAATTTTACCTTATTTCCTGAGCAAACACTGTTGTGGAGAATATAAACTAGCTTGTGAGCAAGCAATTAGCATAGTTCAGAACAGCAACAGCAGTGTTGATCTCTGGGAATTCACCCAATGTCAAAATATACCACATTTGAGAGACTCTGAAATTAAAAAGGGAAAATCAAATATGATTCTTGCAAAAGCTGCCAAAAATGGTGTGTGTGTGTGTTTTTTTTTTTGCTTTATATATATATATATATATATATATATATATATATATATATATATATATATATATATATATATATATATATATATTTATTTTTTTTTTTCTTATACACAGTATGATATTTTGCCTTTTGGAAAAAGTCTTATTGGTTTTATTTCAGCTTAAATAAAAGCAGGTATTATTGTATTAAATCCATTTTAAGGTCAATATTATTAGCCACACTAAGCAATATTAGTTTTGGATTGTCTCCAGAACAAACCACTGTTATACAATGACTTGCCTAATTACCCTAACTTTACCCTAATTACCCTAGTGAAGCCTTTAAATACCACTTTAAGCTGAATAGTGTATATATACGTATCAAAGTACCCACTTACAAAAGGATTTGTTTACGGCTCTGCCACAGCATGCTCACTAGCCAGGTAAACTGACCCTGACCTGGAGTCTGGCGTCTCCCTTTATGCACCAGACTCCGCCCATTGGTTGTCGCAAACCATAACAGGTAAGTAAGGTTTCTATAACTCCGCCTTACTGGCATCTTTTTAACATAAAGCACCAACCGGCTGCTTAATGTTTCATTAATAACTGATGTATTTTATCTTTGTCTTGATGACAGCACAGAATATTTGACTAGATATTCATCAAGACACTAGTATTCAGCTTAAATCATGCACCCAAAACCTAGATATTCCCTCCGCTTGAAATTGCGTGTACAGAATCCATCTGGAAAACAGCGTCTATTTATCACTATGAAGCGCGTCTGACAGTCACGCACCGCTATCCGCTTGTTAAGTGTGACGTCAAGCGGAGTGGCTTCCGGGTCCAAGCGTTCTATTCAACTGAATGAGGAGACTCATGAAATGGTAATAATAAACGTTTACAAAGCGATTTAATACTTTCGAAAGTCACGATCGCAATATATATATGTCCATGCCTGATATCCAATGGCCAGAAAGTGATTCATTGTTTTATAAATTGTTAAAATTTATGGTATTTGTTATGCAGCAAGTCCAGAGATTGTTGTGTACACTATGACTTTATATAAAATTAACTTTAATGTGTGACAGGAATAAAACGCGATCATAAGTAAATGATTTCGCGACTCAAATGAATGGCGGCTTGTACCCGGAAACAGTATACATACGTCACAAACATGTCACTACTTAACAAGCGGATATGACTGTTTTGAGGATTGTTTAGCACGGGAGACGACACGTAATGGAAATCCTGCCATTTTTATAGTTATTTCAAAGTGCTTTCATTCCTAATTAAAACGAAAGCACAGAAGAAATTCACATTTAAGAGCAAAGGGCGTCCCCTGGTGGTTCGGCGGTATGGATTGCGTATAGGTAGGATCAGCTTTGTAATGTTTATTGCCACCTTTCATAGAAAGATTTAAAATACGGGAAAATACCTTTATAGGATGATATCGGGATAGAACTGTAAAATACGGGAGGATCCCGGGAAAAAGGGAAGGGTTGACAGGTATGTATTGATCTTGAAATGGCTTTAAAAAAAATAAAAACGCTTTTCTTCTAGCTGAAATAAAACCAATAAGACTTTCTCCAGAAGAACAAATATAATAGGAAATACTGTGGTAAACTCCTGAATCTGTAAACAGAAAATATTAGCGGTTTTAAAACTTCGACTTTTCCAAATTGCGGTAAACCGGTTATCTGCATCTGAGAGCTGAAATGAGTCGCCGGCAATAATATTCATTGGGAACGTGGTCAAACCCCACAGCAATACCTGCTGCAGAGCATCTGCATTACAGCATCCAGAGCGGATGACGTGCGATGCATCCGCGGAGCGATTAAATCTCATTACCAGACTTTATGAGCCACACATTATGCCTCGACTGCGAGTTGTGCATTGGGTAATTACATGTTAGCACTATTTCCAGCTATTAAAAGAGTAGCAGGGACACCGCTGTGCTCTTAAAGCGCTGTACAAAACACCCTGAAATGCTTCTGCAAGTCAATGAACAGAGAGAGTATTAATATCTGTGGTGTTGTAATCCTCCTTTATGATTCCTGTAATCCCATGAAGCCAGAGACGTCTTGAAGTATCTGATTTATAATGAGGATCCATGAATAAAAACAGAATGAATCAAACCATCTGTATATTCGGTCTGAACTTACACTCTTAAAACGTTTGAGGTTTGTTCAGACTTCTTAATTAAAATAAACTGAAACAAAACAATTTTTGTGGGGGGTTTTTGTTGGGACAGTTTGAGTGTTTTACATTCAATTAACGTACATTTGTAAAAACAATTAACCAGTTAAACTCTGCTGTTATTTGGAGATTTCCGCCTGGATTTTGCCTATTCAAATTTAAAAGCTTCCCAAATCCACATGCAGAGGTGTAAATGCAAAAATTTGGTATCATTTTAAAGAAAACCCTTTGAATTTTCATAAAACACTCTTGAAAGTGTTTAAAATATCTGTAGATGTTGTCTGTGTTGTAATTAACACCTAATAAAAGAGGCGCTTCTTCTATTTTTTTTTTATAAACTCAAATTTGAAAGTGTACCTTTTAGGTTGTGTGTGGTCTAGCGTGCTGTAATTAATGTTGGTGGTTCCTGCACACGTCTGTAATCATAGGAAACAAGAAAAATGTCTCCACCATAATCTATGCAGAAGTTATTGTATTCCAACTGATGAGAGGTGCTGTACAAGCCACAGGGATCATCATTGTTTTCATATTTCACGATTCTTTTGTTTGATCAAACATAATTCACTGTGTTTGGAGTACATCAGACATATAAAAGGATTACTTATGCACATCACCTCAAAAACAGAGGAGAATGGCCCTGAAGCGCACAGCATAAGGTGAGAGATGACAGCTGTCTGTGCTATCTGGGGCTGCTTATTGATCATAAATGTATTGTTTTCACTTCTGCGCCATGGAAACACCGAGATTCATTCGACAACTGTTTGATATGTGAATATAATTCAGTAAAAAGAATGCTAGAACCATATGAGCACCGGCAAGAGCTTTCATTTGAGCTATAACTTGTACATGTGTAACATGAAAAATATGAAAATGAACTAATGTTCAACACCCAGCTCGGGTGTGCAAAATACTGTGTATTCAAGTGTAAATAACTTTAGTACAGTAGAATAAAAACCAAAGTGATGCATATGTGCATAAAATATAGATTCTACACTTTCAAACGAAACCACTTAAGTGGGTCTGGTGCAACGCTAGCCCTTTAAATCTAAAGTCGATGACGTCACGGTTCGCGGAGTTTAACTCGTTGATAAAAATATATTGCTATGAATGATCATTTGTTACTTTGTTAGATTTACACGTTTTTTTCGGAAGCGCATGCTCTCAGCCTGTGAAAAGGGGTCACCTTTTCATAAATCCCGCTTTGTAATTTTGCTTGAATGCTTTTTTTATACAATCAGTGCATCAAACTACTGATGTTAAAAGGCTTTGAGCATCAGCTCACAGTAACGGTGAGCATCAAGCCTCATCACTGAAGCGTTATATTGAGCAAAGAGAGCAAGTCAAAAGCAACCAAATGCTTTTTAAAAAAGAAAGCCATTGATGTTTTCTTCTTCAAAGCAGAGCTGCGAAGAACCAGCAATAAAATGCATAGCTAAAGGCTGACAGTGTCTCATTTTGACACGTTTAAAGGCGTAGTTCACCCAAAACTAAAACTTCTGTCATCATTTGTTTGTTCCAGATGTTTAAGTGTTTCTTTTCTTCTTTCGAACACAAAAGAAGATGCCTTAACGAATGCTGGAAACCTGTAACCATTGACCTCCATAGTTTTTGCTTTTCCTACTATGGTAGTCAAATCAGTTCACATCAGGTTTTCAGCTTTTGTAAGAGGAACTACTTTCTTCCACCATTCCTTCACATCTGCAGCTGATGTTAGAACAGCAGAAACTGCTGCTACTTAACGCGCGTAATATCTAATATCTATTAGGGGTGTCACGATTTCGATTTTTAATCAAAATCGATCAAAATTTATGCTTAATTTCGATTATCGAATCAAAAAATAGAATGGTCGATGCTGCCACGCCCCCATGTCACGTCAGCTTGTCTTGCCAAGCGGGAAAAAAACAGGCTTGTTGAAGTGCTTGTTAAACTGCAGAAGCAGGAGACCCGTCGACAGAGCTTAAACCCTCTCCTCTTTCAATGAAGTCGCCGGTGTGGAAGCATTTTGGATTTCCAGTGAGTTATGTTGACAACGTTCGTGTTGTCGACAAAAAAACACAGTTTTGCAAGCTCTGCTATGTACGTATTACGTACGGTTCGTCTGATAGACAACACCGTCATCGCGATCCTCCGCCCGCCCCCGTTGCAAATCCGCTGGCGAAAAGTACACACTCAGGCCCTGTTTACACTGTCTTTGTTTTTAAATGGCATTTTAGAACAACGATTTGACATCCACAGTGGCGTGTAGCATTTCTGAGCAGCCCTCCTTCCTCTCTACCTCTGAAAATGCACATCACGTGACCACACAGACACACACACAGCCATGCGCTCGAGACAGCAGGTCCAGGCAGTCAGAGGACTGCTTCAATCTTTCACTCACTTGTACTTAGTCATTTTAGCGAACACCTCAGATACTGTTGGCTGGTTCCTGTTGGTTGTGCGTCTTTTTTACCGACGCCATTATAACGACACAGATCACTGCCTATTCACGAGTCCCGCAGAAAAAGTGATTGACAGGTGGTAATTATGTGTGTATCTTGCCTTTATTCATTTACTGTATGATTTGTTTATGGGTAAAACAAAGACCGTGCAGGTCAGGTAGTTTAAACGGTAGGCTACTAATAATTAATTGGTCATTAATTAATTAATTATTCATAATTGAAAATCGAATCGAATCGTGCCTTCAGAATCGAAAATGTAATCAAATCGTCATAACGCCACGATGCATATTGTGACATTTTTGCATCGCAATAAATCGTACAACGATAAATCGTTACACCCCTGCTAAATGATGAAAGAGTTGTCAGGTTTGCGGGATACCTTTAACATCCGCTTTATACATTTAGTTATGATTCATCAAAGCACACACACAAATGGAACTGTGGTTTGATTAACAAAGTCAGCTTTGGATGTTAGCAAGACGCTAAAGCGACTCCTTGAACATTGTATTTCCTCAGAGACAGGAAAAATCTCTGAAATTTGAGTTGAATGGAAACGTTTGCATTGAACAGAGCGAGCGATTGAGAAAAAGGGTGTATTGTTGTTGTGTGTGTGTGTGTGTTTTTTTTCCCTCCGCCTCCTCACTGTTTGCCTGTTTTTCATTCTCCTGCTTCACACACGCCGTGTGTTCCTGCAGGCGGTGTCAGTCCTGAAGTTAATAAGCCGCATTTCCACTCGCTTTGGTCTTTAACACACATACATCAGAGTTTCTAAATAGAGTCTGTGAGTCGGGCTCCAATCCATCTGCTTTTTCATGTGCCTGTGGCCATTCACAGAACACACACACACACACACACACACACCAGTCAACCTGCTAATGCCGCGGTTTCGGTAATGGAGCGTTTGACACCTGTTAGTCTGTGGTGATTAATGGAAATGTAACACCCATGTGGGATCTGAGGCCTAAACCTTTAAAGATTCTGCAAAAAAAACAGGTGTTTCTCTTTATACGTTTACCGCGGTGAGGACGTTCTGCACGCTTCAGCTGTTTTCATTTGTTTGACAGATTTTTTGGGGGGGAGAAACAGCTGTAAAGGAATTGATGAAGTCTTTTATTTATTAGTTCTAGACACGGGTGATGGAATAATTTATGTATGTTGACGATATATACATCCTACATCAATAAATACTATAGTAATATGTAGTAAACAGTGATTATAAATCAGTTTAATATGTTGTGGTGATTCTATTGTTGCTATAGTAATACCACAACTATAGTAATGTAAACAAATGATGTAGTTTTTGACAACTATAGGGTGATTTAAACTACAATACAACAGTAGATTAAAACACGCTACAGTATTAAACACTGTTCATCAGTTCGATTGGTGATTATATACATACCCTACATGAAGAAATAGTACAGTAAATAAAGTGTTTTTGAAGCATATTAAAGTTAAGTATTTGATTTCGTAAGTTGTGGTGATTCTATAGTTGCTATGGTAACATGACAACTATAGTAATGTAAACAAATGACTGTAGTTTTCGACAACTATATAGGGTATTATACTACAATATACCACAGTTTACTACAGTAAAAATAATAGTACGCTAAAGTATTTGATAGAGTTTATCAGTTCGGTTTGTGTTTATATACACATACGAACATCCTACATGAAGAAATACTATAGTAAATAAAGTGTTTTTGAAACATATTATGGTTAAGTACTTGAAATTGTATGTTGTGGTGATTCTATAGTTGCTATGGTAGAACGACAACTATGTTAATGTAAACAAATGACTGTAGTTTTTCGACAACTATATAGGGTGAATTATAATACAGCATACACGTTTATTGTTGCAAATATTAAAGTACGCTACAGCAATTAATAGAGTTTATCAGTTTGGTTTGTGTTTTCGAAGCGTATTATGGTTAAGTACTTGAATTCGTATGTTGTGGTGATTCTATAGTTGCTATGGTAACACAACAACTATATTAATGACAAAAAAAGACTGTAGTTTTCGACAACTATATAGGGTGTATTATACTACAATATACCACAGTTTACTATAGTAAAAATTAAAGTACGCTACAGTATTTGATTATATACCGATGATTATTTACACATCCAAACATCCTACACGATTAAATACAATAGTAATGTGTAGTAAATAGAGTTTTTAAACCAGATGATAGTTTATTATGGTGTGGTGATTCTATAGTTGCTATGGAGACACGACAACTGTATTAATGTAAACAAATGACTAGTTTTCAACAACTATAGGGTGTATTATACTACAATATACCACAGTTAAAATTAAAGTACGCTACAGTATTTAATGCACTTTATCAGTACGGTTGGTGATTATATACACATCCGAACAGCCTACATGAAGAAATACTATAGTAAATAAAGTTTTTTTTAAGTTGTGGTGATTCTATAGTTGCTATGGTAACACGACAGCAATAGTAATGGAAACAAATGACTGTAGTTTCCAACAACTACTTAGGATGAATTATGTAACAAGACACCACAGTTTACTGTAGTAAAAAATAAAGTCCTGTACAGTACTTGGACTACTACAGTAGTTCAAATATCTCAAACTCTTAAATCAAGAAGCATTTTCTAGGCACGCAAAAAATACTGTCCTCTTCTCAGAAATTCTCAGAGTTTTTCCTTAAAACGAGCAAAATAATCGTGTTTTTGCTTTGAAAGAACATTATTTCGTTCACCCCATTGGCAGATTATTTTGCTTGTTTTAAGGAATAACTCATTATCTTCAGCCCCAAAGTCACTTTACAGCTGGAGATGTGAAGGAAGTCGACACTCGGTCAGCAATAGAAACAGAAATTGAGTCATTTAATCAATAGCGAAGCTGAAATCCGACCGCTGAATTTTCGTTTGAGGACTTTTGGATTGATGACTGTCTCAAGAGAAACAATTGAAAAAGCTATCAAGTCCAAGTGCCTCAAATGATGCAGGAGAAACCGTTTACCAACATGTATGCTAGGGCTGCTCGATTTTGGAAAAAATCATAATCACGATTATTTTGGTCATTATTGTAATCACGATTATTCTAAACGATTATCCGTTGAAGTCAAAATTATTAGCGCTTTTGAGAATTTTGTTTTTTTAAATAACTATTTCCCAAATTATGTTAAACAGAGCAAGGAATTTTAACAGTATTTCCACTAATATTTTTTTTCTTCTGGAGAAAGGCTTATTTGTTTTATTTTAGCCAGAATAAAAGCAGGTTTAAATATTTTGAAACCCATTTTAAGGTCAATATTATTAGCCCCCTTAAGCAATTTATTTTTTGATTGTCTGCAGAAGAATCTACTGTTATACAATGACTTGTCTAATTTTTCTAATTAAGCCTTTGAATTGCACTTTAATCTGAATGCTTGTATTTTGAAAAACATCTAGTAAAATGTTATGTACTGTCATCATAGCAAAGATAAAACAAATCAGTAATTAGACATGATATATCAAAACTGTTGTGTTCAGAAATCAGTTAAAAAAAAACTTCTTTCCATTAAACAGAAACTGGAGGAAAAGGGTTGCTAATATTCTGGAGATTCTGACTTCAACAAATATATACATATACAGTTATTTTCCACCCTGCAAAGGAAAGAGAAATAAATACAATAGAATAAAAATATAAAACAAACTGTGATTTAAGCATCTTCACTGTAAGAAAAACACTTTAGCTACAAAAATCCTTCAGTCAGGAGCGGTAAGGATGTTCTCGTCGTTGGATTAATGATAAAACAGGCGGCAGCATTTCGCACTGTCACTTTAATGGTTTCTCTTTCACGTGTCTTTTGATTTTCAACTCGTTTGTTTATTACGCAAATGAGGGTTAATATGTATAATCACTAATCACCGCGTTTTGACACCTATTTGACCATTAAAGCGCTCACGTTAAGATTACTTTAGATGTCTGCGCTCCTCTGCTCGTCTAGTGTCCGAATGAGACCGAATGCTGACCGCGTGCTTATGCGTGTGCGCGTGTTGCACACACACATAAGCACGCGGTCTTTCGCGCCATGATGCAATAATTGTTTATCTCGATTAATGGTTTTTCATAATCGTTAGAAGCCATAATCGAAATCGGATTTTCGATTAATTGCACAGCCCTAATATATGTTGACCCAACAAAACATTTACCAGTAGTATAATCACTTCTGCATGGTTTTGTGTTTTCATTTCTGCAAATTACCACACGTTAAAAAAAAAATCATATATAATTTATGGTAATAAAATCTAGCCTCTGGTTGCTCAATTGGTACTAATGGACCCAAAGTGTGCCAAGAAAATCTCCCCCACAGCATTACACCAACACCAGCAGCCTAAACCGCTGATACAAGGCAGGATGGATCCATGCTTTCATGATGTTGAGGCCAAATTCTGACCCGACCATCTGAATATGGCAGCAGAAATGGAGACTCATCAGAGCAGCAACGTTTCTCCAATCTTCTATTGTCCAGTTTTGGTGAGTCTGTGTGAATTGTAGCCTCAGTTTCCTGTTCTTAGCTGACAGGAGCGGCACCCGGTGTGCTCTTCTGCTGCTGTAGCCCATCCGCCTCAAGGTTGGCCGTGTTGTGTGTTCAGAGATGCTCTTCTGCAGAGCTCGGTTGTAACGAGTGCTTATTTGAGTTACTGTTGCCTTTCTATCAGCTGGAACCAGTCTGGCCATTCTCCTCTGACCTCTGGCATCAACAAGGCATTTGCACCCACAGAACTGCCGCTCACTGGATATTTCCTCTTTGTCGGAGCATTCTCTATTAACCCTAGAGATGGTTGTGCGTGAAAATCCCAGTAGATCAGCAGTTTCTGAAATACTCAGAGCAGCCCGTCTGGCAGCAACAACCATGCCACGTTCAAAGTCTCTTAAATCTCCTTTCTTCCCCATTCTGATGCTCGCTTTGAACTGCAGCAGATCGTCTTGATCATGTTTACACGCCTAAATGCACTGAGCTGCTGCCATGTGATTGGCTGATTTGCTTTAACAAGCAGTTAGACAGGTGTATCTAATAAAGTGGCCGGTGAGTGTGCTTTGTAAATGTGTTAATTCTGAAACTAATCTGTTATAAACCAAGTGATGACCCACAACCGAAGGAAACTTTTTAGACAAAAACTACATTTGCATTTGGTAAACCTCGATGCTTGCTTGCCTGAAAGAAACAAATTGATGCCATTTTCCCCTCCTTTTCTTCAGGTTTTAGTCTGTCGTGGCTCCAGTGCGATAATAAGCAAGAGCCGGCGTCAGTTATGTGACAGATTTGTTTAGCCGTCTCGCCACTTTTCCTCTTGAAATCCCAATTTCTGCGCAGACCATTGAGGATTGCTCTTCAGTGCAAAACCGCTGTTATTCTTAATCGCTGAGTGGTCTCGTCCTTTGATAGGCTGTGCGTTCTGCTTTTTTCCCCCCGCACTTTTTAGTGACACCGACTGAAATGACAGCTAATTGAGGCTACTTTCGCTGAGAGCTCTGATGGACAATGGCCTGCGAATCCTCCTGCTGGCAGGCGGTGAAATTACCTGGCATAATAAAAAGAAAATTGTAGAGGCACAAGCCTGGAGATGTCAAACACCACGCAACGGCCACTGACAAGACGTTTTTACCTCCATTTATTTTCCCTCGCTCAGTCGCTCAGTTTGTTTTCCACTTCAGCGAAGAACAACATATCCAGTCAGAATTATCAGCCTGTGTATTTCTGTTTAACGAAGGGAAGATTTGCTCAACACATTTCTAATCATAATAGTTTTAATAACTCATCTCTAATAACTGATTTATTTACTCTTTGCCATGATGACAGTAAATAATATTAGGCTAGATATTCTTCAAGACACTAGTATTCAGCTTAAAATGACATTAAAAGGCTTCACTAGGGTAATTAGGGTAAAGTTAGGGTAATTAGGCAAGTCATTGTATAACAGTGGTTTGTTCTGGAGACAATCCAAAACTAATATTGCTTAAAGAAGCTAATAATATTGACCCTAAAATGGGTTTAAAATATTAATAACTCTTTCCTTTTAGAGACAAATATTCCTCTTGCTATCAGCTATTACCATTGTTGATATCCCACCATGTCCAATTATTGGTTTATTTGGGGTTCATCCGCCCGACCACACTCTACCCTCTCATTTTGTAGACTTTGTAGCTTTCTTAACCCTTCTGGCTAGACGATTAATTCTGAACTGGAAGAGCCCTCACCCTCCTTCTCACACTTGTTGGATAAGAAATGTTCTTTATTTTATGAAATTAGAAAAACAATTAGGTACTCTCTTCACTGAACTAGCACTATTTTTATTAAATTGTGGGAACCCCTTCGCAAATATGTCCAAACTCTTCAGCTCTACCCTGCTGCTTCTGATTGAGTCCCCACCCCCTAATGCCCAGCTTTTACAGGACACTTTCTGGTCAACACAGTGTAGACTTGTTTTTTTTCTGTATATAGGGTTGCACTTGTGTTGTTGCTTTTTATTTATTTATCTATTTATTTTTATTTATTATTATTTATGTATTTATTTTTATTATTATTATTTGCTTTAAATACTCTTCAGTGTATTTGCTTATTGTTACATGTTTATGTCTTTGTATATTTTTTTAATGTTTCACAATTTATAAATAAAATATAAAAAATATATATACAGTTGAAGTCAGAATTATTAGCCCCCTTCAAATTTTTTTCTTCTTTTTTAAATATTTCCCAAATTATTTTTAACAGAGCAAAGACATTTTCACAGTATGTCTGATAATATTTTTTCTTCTGGAGAAAGTCTTATTTGTTTTATTTCGGCTAGAATAAAAGTAGTTATTAATTTTTTAAACACCATTTTAGGGACAAAATTATTAGCCCCTTTAAGCTATATTTTTTCTCGATAATCTACAAAACAAACCATCATTATACAATAACTTGCCTAATTACCCTAACCTGCCTAGTTACCCTAATTAACCCAGTTAAGCCTTTAAATGTAACTTTAAGCTGTATAGAAGTGTCTTGAAGAATCTCTACTCTAATATTATGTACTGTCATCATGGCAAAGATAACATTAATCAGTTATTAGAGATGAGTTATTAAAACTATTATGATTAGAAATGTGTTGAAGAAATTTTCTCTCCATTAAGAAATTGAGGAAAAAATAAATAAGCGCTCTAATAATTCAGGGGGGCTAATAATTCTGACTTCAACTGTAGATATATATTAATAACTGCTTTTATCCTAGTCTAAATAAAACAAATAAGAAGAAAAAATATTATAGGAAATACTGTGAAAAATTCCTGAATCTGTTTAACATCATTTGGGAAATATTTAAAGAAGAAATTCACGGGAGGGCGAATAATTTTGACTTCAACTTATATGACTTGAGATGAACGCAGTCGCCACAAGGCAGCCGAGAGCTTTAGGAATTCAGTGTGGTGTTTTATATAGAAATGCTCTTTTTATTCGAGTTGCTTTGGCTTTTCTTTAAGCTCAAATCATTCTGGCTGTTTCTCTCTGTCCTCTGGCATCAACAGAGCAGGTTTGCCAACAGAATTACTGATCGCTTGATTTTTTTTTCTGTTGTTGCTTTCAGACCGTTCTCTGTAAGCCCTAGAAAGGGTGGAAATTCCAGTAGATTAGCAGGAATACTCAGACCGCCCGTCTGGCAACAACAAAACAAAGCCGTATTTGGAGTTATTCAAATCACTCTTTTTTTACCCACCATAATCTTGATGGTCAGTTTGAACTTAAGCAAATCATTATTGAGCTCTTAAGAAATGCTGGGTTATTTAAAACCAAATAACTATAGATTAACCTAAACATTGGGTTGAGTTTGGTCCTAATTGTTTAATATTGTGCGGCACGGTGGCTCAGAGAGTAATGCTTATTCATTTTTCTTCAACGTAGTCCCTTTATTCACCAGTAGCCACCACAGTGGAATGAACCACCAACTTTTCCACCTATAGCTCATGTGTTTGGACTGTGGGGGAAACCGAAGCACCCGGAGGAAACCCACGTGAACCCTGGGAGAACATGCAAACTCCACACAGAAACGCCAACAGGCCCAGCTAGGACTCGAACCAGCGACCTTCTTGCTGTGAGGTGACAGTGCTAACCACTGAGCCACCGTTCTGCCCCATTACAAGACTTTTAGGACATCAAATAAAAGATATTGTAACTGATGTAAATAAAGAGATCATATACAGTTCCTCGTCAGATAAAGGCTTAAAGCAACGTCACTAAACCTATAAACTATATGCATAACCACTGAATTGAGTCAGGCTAACATCATTTTAAGAAACTCTCCACTTTTCATTTTCTTTAGGAGTATTACCTGAGCATCAGACTGCATAGGGTATGAGATTTAGTAGCAGCTTCAGTGCTACTAACCCCATTACCCAGTTTATCTCAGATCTAGATCTCTGCACAGGAACAAGAATAAAATGCCGTTGTTTTAGTTCGAACTAAAGCAGGGTTCCCTTTTCTGAGGAGAAACACACACACACACGTTTGTTTTTGTGAAAAGTGGGGACATTACATAGGTTTCCATTCATTTTATACTGTCCAAACCGTATATTGTATTGCCCTCACCCCACCCCTAAACCCAACCATCACAGGAGACTGTGTGGAGCTTTACTCTCTGATTAAACTCATTCTGTAGGATTCATAAGCATTTTGAGAAACGAGGACGTCACCAATGTCCTCATATTTCACCTCCTTTTTGTAATACCTGTGTCATACCTATGTCATTATGCAGATTCGTGTCCTGATATGTCACAAAAACACGTTCACACACACACACATTATGGAATAAGGGTGTGTGTCCACCGAAGTGTTATAATATGAAGCCAGATCAGTCTCAAAAATAATACATTTCTAAATTATGATTCAAACATCTAAAAGACAATTCACATTAATAAAACACGGTTCATAAATACACAAATCCAATTCGTTAATTTAAAACACGATTCGTAAATACACAAATCCAATTCGTAAATTCAAAATTTGATTCGTAAATACAAAAATCCCATCCGTAAATTCAAAATATGATTCAAAAATACACAAATCTAATTTTTAAATTTAAGATGATTCGTAAATATCCAAATCTAATTTGTTAATTCAAAAGTACACAAATCCAATTCGCAAATTCTAAATATGTTTTGCAAATACACAAATCCAATTCGTAAATATAAAATATGATTCGTAAATACACAAATCCAATTCGTAAATTCAAAATATGATTCGTAAATACACAAATGCAATTCGTTTATTGAAAATATGATTCGTAAATACACAAATCCAATTCGTAAATTCAAAACACGATTCGTAAATACACAAATCCAATTCGTAAATTCAAAACACGATTCGTAAATACACAAATCCAATTCGTAAATTCAAAACACGATTCGTAAATACACAAATCCAATTCATAAATTCAATCACAACTCATAAATACACAAATCCAATTCGTAAATTCAAAACACGATTCGTAAATACACAAATCCAATTCGTAAATTCAAAACACGATTCGTAAATACACAAATCCAATTCATAAATTCAATCACAACTCATAAATACACAAATTCAATCCGTTGATTCAAAACACGATTCGTAAATAGACAAATCCAAATGTTTAATTCAAAAATACACAAATCCAATTTGTAAATTCAATCACAATATGTAAATACACAAATCCAATTCCTTAATTCAACGCACGGTTCGTAAATACGGAAATCCAATTTGTTAATTCAAAAATACACAAATCTAATTTGTAAATTCAAAACACGATTCGTAAACGAACAAATCGAATTAATTAATTTAAAACACGATTCATAAATGCACAAATCCAATATGTAAATGCAAAACATGATTCATTAATATACAAATCAAGTTCGTCAACTCAAAACACCATTCAAATATACTCGAATCCATTTCATTTAGTGAAAATATTTATGATATTTATAAATGATTTAAAAATATTTATGATCTTCACAGCTCCAGCTGTTCTCAGTTTTACTGTTTCATGTCTCAGAAGAGGAAAAGAAAATGCTTTGTATTTTAAGTTCAGCAAACAAGCTGATTGTTTTTGCACTTCACAGAAACACAAGTATTATTATGAACTTTATTTGTAGCCTTGAGGTGAAGCTGAGAAATATCTGTCTGTTAATGCATAATGCAAACCGTGAAGTCAAACTTCAAAGACTGAAAACAAGACAACGCAGAAAGTGAAACAAGACTCTACATGAGAATCGCAAACCATGTACACAAAAACATGGGAGCC
Organism: Danio rerio; assembly: GCF_052040795.2. Lineage (NCBI taxonomy): Eukaryota > Metazoa > Chordata > Actinopteri > Cypriniformes > Danionidae > Danio > Danio rerio. Next base: position 2,370,175 of record NC_141022.1, read on the forward strand.
TTGTTAAAGGGATCGTTCATCCAAAAGTGAATATTCTGGCATCATTTACCCACCTTTTATTTATTTGAAACATTTCTGGGTTTTTCTTGCTTCTGTTGAACACAAAGGAGGATATTTTGAAGAATGTTGGAAACCTGTAACCATTGGATTCAATAGTTTTCCTACACTGTATTGTCAACATATTTTGTTTGTTTTCCATTTATTTCTGGTTGTGAATTACATTATGGGGTGTCGATCTTAGCTCTGTCCACTTTTACTCTTTCAACAAAGTGACTTTAATGGAAATAATAATATAATGTATAAGAAATAATATATATAGACCAGTGGTTCTCAAACTGTGGTACATGCACCGCTAGTGGTACGCAGGCTTTACTTCTACACACGGAGGAATCACTGAGTAATGAAAGAAAAAATGAATACAATTTGAATCATTTGATGCGTTCGATAACACCGATGTGATCAGCATTAGCTGTTCTTTAAAGCCTACCTCAACGCGCTGTGCTTAAAATGTTCATTTTAACGCATCCGTCATCAGCTGCTAAAAATCAAGAAAGAAAGAAAGAAAGAAAGAGGTGCGTGGTGCTTGCAGAGCAGATACAGAAAGCGGCGAGAGCGTCCAAGGTCGCTCTGGCCGCCCTGGCGACAACGCTCTCTGCCTTCAGCTCCTGCGGCGAGAGCGTCAAAACTCGCTACATTGATCTCGTATTTAAAGGAGCCGTTGCAGCATATCAGTTACATTCCTGCATAAAGCATGTTTCTAGCGTGAAAATGTTGTGCACTTCTTATCAAATTCATTTAACAATGGAAGATCAAGTTGCGTGTGGTGTGGCTTTGCTCTATTTATCCAATATGTGTCCATATGTCTGAAATATCCTGAAGCAGCAGTACTGTTTTGTACTGTCACATCGCGTGAGATTCCCGCTTTTTTAAGATAAAGTTATATAACATTAATGAACATCAGTAACTCGCCAGTAACTTATTTAATGTATCTTCCTGTAGGAAAAAATTGGAAATAATTGGAAATCCGGCGACCGCAATAATCAAACCCTTGGGAACAACTGTGGTCGGAACCAAAGTTCACAGGTCTGAGTTCCCTGAACTGCTATCAAGCGATGGACGTCTTCATTCTGATTGCTTGCCGCCGAACCGCGTCATAGCTCATTACCATAAAGCTGACTTCATTTCAACTCTCCTCAACCCTCACGCCGGCGAAGACGCGCCGCGCTGCTCCTCACCGCTTATCGCCGCCGGCTCTCATTGAAAATGAATGACTTCCGGCTACTTTGACGCTGTCGCCGCTTTCGGTGTGAACGTACGGTAAATCATCTAGTACCGGGCTGCACAAAATTTTTTTTCATTATCTGAGTCTGAACAATCATTTACTTAGATTTTTTTTTTATTTAGAAAAATTGTACAAAATTTAACCCACAGGCAAGCAAAATAAGTAGAAACTTTAGCACGACGCGCTTGTGTATTCCAGGCGTGCCCAGTCGAAAACATCTTAACTTTTCAGAATGCTGCTCCGCCAGTCACGTGGTCAAGTTGTACAGGTATGAATATGCCTCGTTTTGGAACTGTGCAGTGCTGTAGCTGCTTAATTTGGCCAACTACGTTACTTCATTTTAATACTGGTCATTTTGGTGGTACTTGAAGAGACCTTTTTTTTTTTTGAGGTGGTACTTGGTGAAAATAGTTTGAGAACCACTGATATAGACAAATAAGGCTGTAAAATAACAGAAAATATACTGGCGGTTTATTGCAATGTTTTTTTAGCATTATAAACAAAACCAAATAACATCAATCCAGATAATTTAGCACTTTAAAATCCCATAATGCAGAAAAAAACATGAATTACAAAATAGAGAAAGCTGCTACTTCACCAATAAGCCAGTGGTTCTAACCTTCTTTAAAATATATTTAATGTTCAACAGAAGACACTAATAAACCACATGAGGAAGAGTTAATAGTGCTAAATATTCAGTTTTGGGTGAACTATCCCTTTAAATGACGCTTATAGCAGCTGGTATTAATAGTTTTAATGTCAGATGGTTGACATTTAACGCTTATTTTCTTCTTCATGAACACTAAACTAAGGCTCTCCATCTTCAGTGATAAATTATTGCATTTCTAAATCTTCAGAAACTCAATAACTTTTTTATTGACCCCAATATACTTCTAGTAGGAACGGGAATCACCAGAGTATGCACAATATAATAGTATCATTAGACTTGCGTCACAATACAATATTATTGTGATTATTGTTAATATATTGCAATATTCTGGGATATATTGCAATTGATTATCCATTTTACAGCTTCAAATTAAGCCCCAAAGGAAAACGTTGGTATTTTCTGCTTTAATGAGAACAGAAACATTTCTCAGTTTATTATATATGGAGCTCAGCATATATGAGCCCTCACCTCTCCACATCTCTCTTTTACATTCATATTTTTAATAGGAAGCTTTACAGTATTATATTTGTGCATATATTCAGCACTGAAGCCAAATCTGGAGCTCATCTAACGAAATAACTTACAATAGCGCTCCAAAAACTAGTACAGCCAAATTAATCTGTTTAAGAAAAATATTAAATACACATTTAAAAAAATAGAAAATTTATTTGAAATTTTGTTGGTTGTAATTTTTTGTTTCAATATTTTGCTTGAATTTAATTGGATTATCTTTCAATTTCCAAATATGTTTGGTGACCAAAATATTATTATATATTTTATAATTTATAATTAATATTATATATAATATTTATTATATATAATAAATATATCTGTTGAATAAATCAGATTTTTTTTAATTGCACCAAAATACTTTGCCTATATTCACTGAGAAATGTAGAAACATATTCATTTTCAAAATGGAGTGAACTCAATCATGCTGAGCACTTTACATAAAATTAAATAATCAGAAAAATGTTTCTGTTCTCGTGTATATATATTGAGATATATATACAGAGTTGATTGCGGATGATAGTGAATGGCAAGGGCGGTGCTTGATCGCACATGAAGGTGAACAGCGGGTGTGGGGGGATGTTGCGCGGGCCCTTTGTAATGTCTCTGGAAGCCCCCAGAAGGTTTGAACCCTTAAGGATGATTTATACTTCTGCATCAAACGCACGCGTATGCTACGGCGCTGACGCATAGCCCTTCGCCATGGCCGTCGGCGTCGCTGACGTGCACCTCTCAAAAATTGTAACTACACGTTGCAACGACGCGTAGCGCAAGCTCTGTGATTGGTCGGCTTGGTAGCGCTGACAAGTCTGGGCGGGACCGAGAGCCGCGCGAATGGTGCGAGCTGGACGCGAGCCCAATGGAGCGATTGTTTACAAGTGTGGAGTCCCGTTAAGAAGCTCCTGATGGAAAGTTTTGTTTTGTGTTTACCTCATAGTTAAAGTTGTTGCACGTCCGCCGGTTCCTGCCTCAAAATGAGCGAGTTTGAGCCACTTGTACATCCAGGAAGTGTTCAGGAAAAGCAAAACAGCAGCGAAGAAACTCGACACAGAGAAGCATTAACACCATTAACTGCCCACTAGCGTATCGGAAGTGTTAATGCAGACCAACAGAGACAGCAGCAGAAGTATAAATGCACAGCCACGCGCGTTGCATGCGCCGTGGGTCACGCCGGTCACTTGATGCAGAAGTATAAACCAGGCTTTAGAATTGTCCTAACACTACCCCCCCTAGCGGCACCCTTGAGTATATGTAACTATTGCAGATGCGCACATTTCAATATCAATGCTTAAACAATATACTGTGCAGCCCTAATATATATATAATTTATTTTTTGATGTTCTGGCAAAAATGCATTTCTTTTTTTTTCTTTTTTTACTTAACCATGTTATCTGATTACCTTTTGACTTCACGAAAAGCTTAATGAATTGTGTAAAGCAGGTCGCACACCAGAAGCGCCACAGAAGCGCAGGTCGCACACCAGAAGCGCAAGTCGGCGGCTGTCGGCGGCGCCCGGCGACGGCTCAGGACGCAGTTCATTTGTCAGCCGCGCCACAGAGTGCCATCTGATTAGTTTCATGTTAAATATCATGCTAATGTGCGCGTCTGGTGTGTGATACCTTAAACTGTCATGTACGCGCCGTGTCGCGGCGCCGAGCGGCGCTTCTGGTGTGCAACCTGCTTAAGTCAGAATTATTTTAAAATTTTAATTATTTTATATTTTTCCCTAATTTCTGTTCATCTGAATTGTGTTTTGAATTTACAAATTGAATTTTGTTGATGTGCATTGTGCTGTGCATGCATGAATTTTACTTTATAAATGTAATATTTTTAGGACATATAAAATTTCTGAGTTAGAATGGGCTTTTTTTTTCTTAAAAAATCATCCATCATGCACCTTATATGGGCACAGTGAAGGAATAATAAACAAACAAAAACTAAGCATTAGTGCAAAAGCAGATTTATTTATTCTTTTAGACCTGCTGTTGTCGAATATGTCACTTATAATAGTCAAGTATTTATTTTTACTCTGGTTATCAAAACTGGCACATAGAAAAAAAAGTGCTGGAACTGATGCAGACACCACAGTAATGCTGGTATTTTGACAACACTACCTGTAAATTAGTGGTTACACACACACACACACACACACACACACACACACACTGGGCTTTCTTCCAAACCACCAATCTGGAAGAATTCTGCTTTTGTTTCTGCATATAACAGAGTCAGAAAACACCCGAGATGCTGGAGAAAGCTCTCGACTGTTACAACAATGGGAAAGTATGTGCTGTTTGTGGCAATATTTACCGTCCTCCATGTTGCAGACTTATGTTGAGTTTACTCGCAACTAATTTGTTAATTTATTTGTTGAACACTGGCAATCAGCCCGTTTTCAATTACCTAAAAAGTTGACAGTGAATAAATATTTCTAGGGGTCTGGAAGTGGAGCATCTGGCAACGCAGACAGCATTTAAAAAAACACATTTCAAAACGAGATAAAAATGTAATAACCAACATGCTCAGCTGTCTTTTCTGTAAAAGAATAAAAACATGGAGGCAGGACAATTTCAAAAACAACGCATATACAAAATCAAATTCATTCATGCACAGCACAATTCACATTTACAAAATACAATTAGTAAATTCAAAACAATTCATAAATACAACACACAATTCATGAATTCACAAATAAAATATTTTTGCAAAATTAATTGAATTTGTGTATTTACGAATCATTTTTTTAATTGACAAATTGGATTTGTGTTTTTAGGAATCGTTTTTTTTTTAATTGACTAATTGGATTTGTGTATTTACGAATCGTAGTTTGAATTAACGAATTGAATTTGTCTATTAACGAAATGTGTTTTGAATTTACGAGTTGGATTTGTGTATTTACGAATCATGTTTTGAATTAACGAATTGGATTTGTGTATTTACGAATCGTGTTTTGAATTAACGAATTGGATTTGTGTATTTACGAATTGTGTTTTGAATTGATGAATTGGATTTGTGTATTTACGAATCGTGGTTTGAATTAACGAATTGAATTTGTCTATTAACGAAATGTGTTTTGAATTTACGAGTTGGATTTGTGTGTTTACGAATCGTGTTTTAAATTGATGAATTGGATTTGTGTATTTACGAATCGTGGTTTGAATTAACGAATTGGATTTGTGTATTTACGAATCGTGTTTTGAATTGATGAATTGTATTTGTGTATTTACGAATCGCGGTTTGAATTAACGAATTGAATTTGTCTATTAACGAAATGTGTTTTGAATTTACGAGTTGGATTTGTGTGTTTACGAATCGTGTTTTGAATTAACGAATTGGATTTGTGTATTTACAAATCGTGTTTTGAATTTACGAATTGGATTTGTGTATTTACAAATCGTGTTTTGAATTTACGAATTGGATATGTGTGTTTACGAATCGTGTTTTGAATTAAGGAATTGGATTTGTGTATTTATAAATCATGTTTTGAATTTACGAATTGGATTCGCGTATTTGCGAATTGTGTTTTAAATTCACGAAGTGAATTTGTGTATTTTCGAATTGTGTTTTGAATTGACAAATTGGATTTGTGTATTTATAAATTGTGCAAAATATAAATTTACTAATTATAGTTCTTATAAATCATACACAAGTCCAATTCGTCAGTTCAAAACACAATTCATAAATACACAAATTCACTTCGTGAATTTAAAACACAATTCGTAAATACAAAAATCAGATTTGAAAATAAAAAACACGATTCGTAAATACACAAATGATCTTTACTTGTGAATTTACGAATTTTGATGTTGTATTGATGAACTGTGTTTTGAATTTACAAATTGGATTCTGTAAATGTAAATCGTGATGTGCATGTATGAATTGTATTTTGTAAATGTATACATTTTTGAGACTGATCTGACTCCATACACAAATATTTGTCCTGAGTCTCAGAGGTAAAAACAAAAAAAAACTATTAGCTCTACGATCCAATTTTACTACACAGAAAACATTCATTTTGACTTCAGAGTCTCAAAAGCAAATATTTACAGCATCTGCACTCTGCAATCTGCACTAAAGTATAAAGGTGAAAACTTGCATGTGGTTGACCTCGCTTGGTGCAGATTTTCAGTGTAATCGCAGAGCTCTGTCGTCTTATTACTGTAATGTGAAGATCCTGTTGGGTTTAATTTCGTCAAGTCGCTTTATATTTCCACAGAGAAAGAAGATGAAATGGGTAAAAGCCATAACAGTCCTCTCAGTTGACATGTGATCTGATTCTACATGCTCATTTAATGCTATAATGATGTCAGTAGTATTGATACTACTCCGTTTGCAAGTACATATTCATTCCCTTCACAAACATAATACACTGTGTGGCATTTAAGTTTTTCCTTTTCAGTGTAATTTGCAGGCATCATTTATGTCAGTCTACCCCTTTTTGCAAAATATACTAAAAACACGTTGCTCTGGGTACGTTTCGTTGCACGTTTCTGATGACAAATCCACTAGAGGGCGCTGCCTACACTTTTTTTGAAATACATTACATAAGTGTGTTTTGTTGTACGTTTCTGATACATGTCCTTCTTGTAGACGTCTAGGAGAAAGCAGAGGTTGTCATACAGATCGGCTAGCTTAACACTGAGCTAAACCCTTCACTGAACCCAACCAATAGTGTTTTTAGAAGCATACGGAAGAGAAAAGTGCATTGCGAACACGTAGTTTACCTTGATTTTACATTGCTTTTCTCTCTTTTGTGCAAGCGTGCTTCACCGGACTCAAACCCAAGCGCTCTGCAGCCAAACTCAAAAAAGTGCAGTGCATCCCACAGGTTTGAATATACTTGCTGTGGTAGCCGGATTGAAACCATTTACCCACAGCACATAAATAGATAACTATATGACATTCACATTTACATTTAGTCATTTAGCAGACGCTTTTATCCAAAGCGACTTACAAATGAGGACAAGGAAGCAATTTACACAACTATAAGAGCAACAATGAATAAGTGCTGTAGGCAAGTTTCAGGTGTGTAAAGTGTAAGAAGCAAAACATTAGTAATATATATATATATATATATATATATATATATATATATATATATATATATATATATATATATATATATATATATATATATTAATTTAGTTAGTGGAGGGTTCAGAGAGGGAATTGCAGATTAGGAAGTGAAGTGGAGACTAAATAGTTGAGTTTTTAGTGGTTTCTTGAAGACAGCGAGTGACTCTGCCGTTCTGATGCAGTTAGGGAGTTCATTCCACCAACTGGGCAGATTGAACGCGAGAGTTCGGGAAAGTGATTTCTTCCCTCTTTGGGATGGAACCACGAGGCGACGTTCAATCACAGAACGAAAGTTTCTGGAGGGCACATACATCTGCAGAAGTGAGAGCAGATAAGAAGGAGCAAAGCCAGAAGTCGCTTTGTAGGCAAACATCAGAGCTTTGAATTTGATGCGAGCAGCAACTGGCAGCCAGTGCAAACGGATGAGCAGTGGAGTGACATGTGCTCTTTTAGCTTCATTAAAGAGCACTCGTGCTGCTGCGTTCTGAAGCAGCTGAAGAGGTTTGATAGAGTTAGCTGGAAGCCCGGCTAGTAGAGAGTTGCAGTAATCCAGTCTGGAGAGAACAAGAGCTTGAACAAGGAGTTGAGCTGCATGTTCAGATAGGAAGGGTCGGACCTTTCTGATGTTATAGAGTGTGAATCTGCAAGATCAAGCATGAAACAAAACATAGTTTGATTTTTAACACTATTTGTTTTTACTATTATCTGTTTAAACTTTTTCTTTTCAAAGGGTTAAAGTTAAGAAATGTGTTAAGCAGAAAATTGGGGTAAAAATATGCAGGGGGGCTCATGATTTGACTTCAGCTGTATGCGTCTTTGTGAAATGAATGTGACAGGCAAAATAAACTTGCATTTCCCAGTGTTTGTCTGATGCTTAAATGCATGTAAACACAGTCAGTAATGTCTTAAGCGATGGTAAACAGACAAGACAAAACTAACGACGTGTCAGAATAGATCATTAGCGCATTAGTCTGAAAGCAGACCGTTAGACACGCCGCTGTCTGTGATGTCATTAATAATAATCAAACGCCAATAATGCTGAGGAAAAGAGACAGATTATGTTCAGCACGCTTGTTTGGGAAACTTTATCAGCTTTAATAAGCTGTTAGATTCTGAACATCTCAGTTTTTCTGTTCTGTTAGTGTTCTTGCTTGTTTTGGCTGCATAATGAATATCGTGTGTGTGTACGTAGTCAATATTTGTGCATTAATTATAAAGTTAAACCGTAAAAATGTTAAAATTTAGTTAATTTGCATGTTTTTAAGGTGTACTGTGTGTATTTATGTGCATATGTATAAATACACATGAACATAAAATATACAAAATAAACATATTTACATATACATTTAAAGTCAGAATTATCAGCCCCTCTGTATTATTAGCCCCCCAGTTTTTTATTAGACTAGATATTCTTCAAGACACTTCTATACAGCTTAAAGTGACATTTGAAGGCTTAACTAGGTTAATTAGGGTAGCTAAACAGGTTAGGTTAATTAGGCAAGTTATTGTATAACAGTGGTTTGTTCTGAAGACTATCGAAAACTAGCTTAAAGGGGCTAATAATATTGTCCTTAAAATGGTGTTTAAAAATTAATAACTGCTTTATTTCTAGCCTAAATAAAACAATTAAGACTTTCTCCAGAAGAAAAAATATTATCAGGCATACTGTGAAAATTTCCTTGCTCTGTTAAACATAATTTGGGAAATATTTAAAAAAAGAAAAAAAAATCAAAGGTGGGCTAATAATTCTCACTTTAACTGTATAGGGTATATTTAATTTGCATTAGATCTTTATTTATGAGAGTGAGTTTCTCACAGACTTCAACAGAGGGTCAAAATCTTGCTGGTTCTCTGGGTCTTGTCTATCAAATGTGAGCTTTACTTTGTATTCTCTATTGGATTGGGGTCAGGTGATTGGCTGGGCCATTCTACAGCTTGGTTTTCTTTCTCTGAAAGCATCTGAGAGTCTCCTTGGCTGTGTTTTAGATCAGTGGTTCTCAAAGTGCGGGTCGAGAGACAATGAGGGGGGGTCGCTTGGTGATTTCCAAAAAATCTCATATATTTTATTAAACAATTAGAACTATCATATTTTAATATTATTAATATATTATATTATTAATATTTAATATGAGCGAGGCAGTGGCGGGGTAGGTAGTGCTGTCGCCTCACAGCAAGAAGGTCGCTGGTTCGATCCTCGGCTCAGTTGCCGTTTCTGTGTGGAGTTTGCATGTTCTCCCTGCGTTCGCGTGGGTTACCTCTTGGTGCTCCGGTTTCCCCCCCACAGTCCAAAGACATGCGGTACAGGTGAATTGGGTAGGCTAAAATGTCCGTAGTGTATGTGTGCTGGATAAGTTGGTGGTTCATTCCGCTGTGGTGACCATAGATTAATAAAGGGACTAAGCTGACAAGAAAATTTATGAATAATATTTAATATTTACATTTAAAAATGTAAATATTATTTAAAAATTATATATATATATATATATATATATATATATATATATATATATATATATATATTTTTTTTTTTTTTTATAAATATATTTAAATAATAGATTTAAAAAACATGCACATAAAAAGTCATCAGCCTTTCAAATTAATTTTTTTTCCCATTGGATTGCGGCCTCTGGGGTTATTATGCTAGATTAACATCACAGCAAAAGTTGCAGCAGATGGATTTTACGGTACAATGTTAAGCTTTGACACCTTAATGGCACTCAGTAAAAATAAAGGCCCCGACTGAACAAGGAGGACGATCTCCAAGTGGCTCCAAGTCTCCAAAATTAAACCTTTTGCTATAAACATTGTGCTCGCCATTCTCGTTAAGTGAGATTAGCATTAGATTAAACAAATGAATACTGATTATAAAGCATAGACTGTTGCACTTCTTTTGTGTCGTCAATAAGCTTGTTTGTATAGTTCCTATTGGTGTGTGTGCACCATTGTTTACAATATTTGTTTGCTTACAGCCACCTCCGAGCATAGAGGGGGTCTTGAGAACCCCTGTTTTAGATCATTGTCTTGCTGAAATGTCCACCCTGGCTTCATCTTCATCCAATGTGGATGTCGGACTGAAGCAGCTGGTATTCATTTACACTGAGGAAGGGCAGAGGGTTGCTGAAGAACTACTGAGAGATTTCAGCTGCTGTCTGGGCGTTCACTGCCAAATTACACCTTCCTTTCTTCATGTGTTCAATACTTTTTCTGTACGTCATTTCATTTATAAACTAATTAATATTGTTTTCTTTGCATATATATGGATTTCTTTGGTTGTTATCAACATCTGGAGAATATTTCAAAGTCAACGGCACCTCTAGAAATATGAGAAAAGAGTTCAATAATTATTTCCCCCGCTGTATATATGCATCTTGTTTGCTTTCGATAAATATTATAACTTTTGGCACTCGTATTTTGACATGCACATCACACAAAAACATTCTGGCAAGGTTTAGATTTTTGTCGTCTTTTCTTTGTGTGTTTTCCTGTGCTAAAGATGACAGCATAATAGACCAGATCCAGCCCTATTTGTTTAAACTGTCAAACACAAATGACGGAAAGCTCTTTGAATGATCCTTAAATGTTTTTAAAATCCAGAGAAAAAAGGTTTGCCTTCACCTTTCTCAAATCCCCTCAGCGTGAAACAATCTTCAGGATGTTTGAATGACACACAAAACAAAAACCTTGGCCTTACAGTGAGTTGGAAAGTGAAAATTCAACCCTAAAATACATTTTATTTATCCTCCAGTGATCTTAAACTTTGAGTTTCTGTGTTTTGTTAAACAAAAAAAGAAGATATTTTAAAGAATGTTAGTAATCGGTAACCACTGACATCCATAAAACAAATAGTGTGGAAGTCAATGGTTACAGGTTTTCAGCATTCTTCAAAATACTTTCTTTTGTGTTCAACATAAGAAAGAAACCCAAACAGGTTTTTGAAAAGCGAAGGGCGAGTAAATAAATGCTGACTGATGTTTCTGGGAGGGTGAACGATCCCTTTCATTTTTGGGGGGTGATCTGTCCCTTTAACTCTCAAGCATATCTTATACTGCAGCCATTAATTACTAAAATAAAATAAAAAAAACAAATGTCATATCGCTGTCTTTAAAAAAAATCTATGAATGAATGAATTTTTGTGTTTTACATTTTTTATTATTATTATTTATATCACCATAAGAGTGAGCTTATTTGAAAATTGCTTTCAATTTTAGCTTTCTTCATTTATTTCCTTTTAGTCAGATTATATGAATATTATCTTTATTTAAATAAATTTAATTAAATAAAAAATATTATGCTTTTGCTCAAAAATGTCCCTAGGGTCTTTTTATTTAATTAATTTATTTTTATTTATTATTATTTAATTTAATTTTATTTTATTTTATTTAATTTTATTAAATTTTATTACATTTTATTTTATTTTTTTTAAAGTTTTTTATTATTATTATTTTATTTTTTATTTTATTTAAATTTTAGTTGAATTTATTTATTAATTTTAATATTTATTTATTCATTTATCTATTCATTTTATTTTAGTTAAAATATTATATTTATTTTTTTATTATTTATGTGTTTATTTATTATTATTTTATTGTTTATTTATTTATTTGTATTTTATAAATATTGTTGATTGATTGGTAAACCGCTCAGAATAAGGAAACTATTTAAAAAGAAAATCTAAATTAAATAAATGTTTTTAGGAATTCTCCAGGGTTAAAATGCACTTTCTTCAATCCCATTACAAGTAAACGACTCAAATACTGGTGTGAATTCAGTGATTTTCATTTTTTTTTTTAAATATTGACTATCAAATTAATTCTAACTTTATTCAACTAAATGCTGGAATTCACACAAAGCATCAATGCACTTCATTATGAAATGAGAGTAAAAAACAGGTTACATTTGTTCCTATATTCCGTATGTTCCCTCAATAATTCTTCCATGTAAAGAGAGGAAATAAAAGCGAAAGGTCTTTACTGAATCTGAACTCAAGTGGCCACAAGAGACTCATCTGAATGCATGTTAATGCCAGGTGGAAACAGGACCCCAGAGGCTTTTGGGTAATTTTGTTATTGTGATTAAATTCCAGTCCTGCAAGCAGCTGAATGGTGGCCAGACAAATGAATGCTTGAGCATTATTAGCATTCCTCCTGGATCTCGGTGCAATCTTCTGAATATTACAGCGTGCTGCTGGATTCACTGTCTGACAACTGATATATTAATTCTTAGCACATTTTTGAAATAATATCACACATTTCTTTGCATCCCGAGAGGAATTTATTTATTTATTTTATTTCTTTAAAAGTATTTATTTTAAAAATTATTTATTTATTTTAATTTAATTTTTTGTTTGCATTAAATTAATTAATTTATTTAAAATTTATTATACATTTATTTCACATTAATTTTTGTTTTTTACATTACTTTATTTTAATATTTTTGTTTTTAAATTAGTTTATTTTTTACATATTTACATAAAAAAATGTATTTATTTATTTATTTTACAATAATTTATTTTACATTTGTTATATTTATTTACTTTTTAATTTTGAAATTTACAATTATTAATTTGTTTTTTACATTCATTTATTTGTGCATATTTTACAATTATTTATTTTAAAATTATTTATTTTAAGTGTATTTTTTATTTTAAATGTATTATTATATTTTTTTTATTTTACTTTTTTTCACATTTATTTATTCTTTAAAAATATTTTATTATAAATTAATTTATTTTAAATGTAATTTTAGTTTTATTTATTAAATGTATTCATTTATTTATTTTAAATTCATTTATTTGAAAATTTTTTACTTTTATTTGTTTAATTTAAAAATATATATTTATTATAACTTTATTAATTTTTAATTTATTTATTTTAATTTATTTGTTTTACAATTATTTATTTTACTTTTCTTTATTATTTATTATTCATTTATTTTAAAATAATTTATTTATTTAAATGTATTTATTCATTTTTGTTTTACATTTATTTATTTATTTTAAATATTTTTATTTTAAATTGGCATTTTTTTACTTGTATTTATTTTTAATGTTTTTTATTAATTTATGTATTAATTCATTTTAAATGTATGTATTTATTTTAGTTTAAGTCCTAATGTTCTCAGTGTGGCTGATCAACAGTCACTGCTTCACTGAAAAGCTTTCTCCCACCACCCCCAAGAATGAAAAACCTTAAAAATCTTTATCCTTGTATCAAACACTCAACAAGATGGTGCTGAGCTATTATATGCATGACCACACATGAGGGGCCGGTGCTTTAGCCCTATCAACCAATAGAATTGTGTGGTTTTCTTTGGGCTCTATCAGGCGTCTGTTCTGATTGGCTGAGATGAAAGGGAGCAGAAATCTGTTATTCTGAGCACATTCACATCTTGTGATGTTCATTATTACGGATGATTTCCATGCAGTCACGCTTGTGTCTGAAACAGGAGCGCACAAACAAACACGGTGGAGAACTGAAAAACACTCGGACAAGCTAACTTGAAAACTGTTTTACTCAAAAATCCTCTGTTTGATATCAGTCATAGACAAAACACAGCCTGTGTACACTTGTGTATGTTTTTTAAATGCACTGCAATATTATTATTCAAATATTATATTATTTCCTATGCAAAATTAAGGTGAAGATTCATTATATGATTAATATTAATATTATGTTAATATTATTATTATAATTATTATTGTTGTTGTTGTTGTTATATTTCTTCTTATTATTATTATTAATAATAGTAATATTAAGATTATTTGTAGTATTATTATTATTAGATTGTAATAATTATTATATTAATAATAATAATAATAATAATAAAAATAATAATTTTAATTACAGTGATATAAACTCCTATATTTAAATGTGATTTATATTTTTTGTTGTTATTATTATATTATTATTATATTATTAATATTATATTATTTTATTATTATTACTATTATTTTGTTCTTATTATTATTGTTATATTATTATTATTATTATTATATTGTTATTATTATTATTATTATTATTATATAATTATTACTATTATATTGTTGTTATCATTATTATTATTGTTGTTGTTGTTGTTGTTGTTATATAATTATTATTATTATTATTAATATTAATATTATTGCTGTTAATATTACATTATTATTATATTATATTATTATTATTATTATTATTATTATATTGTTGTTGTTATTATTAAATAATAATTATTATTATTATATTTTTTACAGTGATATAAACTCTGATATTTCAATGTGATAATCTCAATCTTTTGTTCCTCCAGAACCGACGGTGTCTGATGACGCCACCTCTACTCTTCCTCCCAGAAGATCCACTCCAGCAGTCTTGAAGACCACCCTCAGCATCAGTTTCACCCAGAGACCGTCTCTGAACTCCAGCATCTCCACAGACCCTCTGACCGAGGAGCATCCGGAGCCTCCAGCAGACCCCACCGCCGCCGCCAGTGTACCGCCCGCCAGCAGACGCTTCTGTGAACCAACCGAAAAAAGAGGAATCTCCTGGCCAAAAACACACCGCGGGCTGACAGTGGAGCGGCCCTGTCCCAGAGGAACACGAGGTGCGTTTTCGGGTCACTCCATTAATATAAATGTTTGTTCGTTCATTCATTTGTTCATTTATTTATTCGTTAGTTCATTCATTCATTCATTCATTCATTCATTCATTCATTCGTTCATCTTTTAATTTATTCATGGGTTCATTCATTGGTTCATTCAGTCGTTGGTTTATTTGTTCATTTATTCATTCATTCATCTATTCGATTAATTGCTTGTTTGATCAGTAATTCGTTCATTCATTCTTTCTATCATTCCTTCATTCATTCATTTCTTCAGTCATTTATTCATTCGTTTGTTTGGTCAGTCGTTCATTTGTTCATTCATTAATTCGTTAATTTATTCATTCTTTGATTCATTCATTCATTTGCTTGTTCGTTAATTTGTCATTTATTTATTCAATCTTTTATTCATTCATTCATTCATTAATTTGTTCATTCATTTGTTCATTCCTTCATTTATTTATTCTTTCATTCATTTGTTCATTAATTCATTCATCTGTTCATTCATTCATTTATTCGTTCATTCATTCATCTGTCATTCATTCTTTCGTTTATTCTTTTTCTTCATTTCAGTCATTCATTGTTTCATTCATTTATAAATTTGTTAATTAATTAATAAATAATTTTTTCATTCATTCATTTAATCGTTTCTTTTGTTCATTCATTTGTTCCTTCATTTATTTATTATTTCATTCATACATTCTTTTGTCTTTCATTCATTCATTCATTCATTCATTCATTCATTCATTCATTCGTTTCATTCATTCATTCATTCATTCATTCATTTGTTCATTCATTTGTTCATTCCTTCATTTATTTATTCTCTCATTCATTTGTTCATTAATTCATTCATCTGTTCATTCATTCATTTATTCGTTCATTCATTCATCTGTCATTCATTCTTTCGTTTATTCTTTTTCTTCATTTCAGTCATTCATTGTTTCATTCATTTATAAATTTGTTAATTAATTAATAAGTAATTTTTTCATTCATTCATTTAATCGTTTCTTTTGTTCATTCATTTGTTCCTTCATTTATTTATTATTTCATTCATACATTCTTTTGTCTTTCATTCATTCATTCATTCATTCATTCATTCATTCATTCATTCATTCATTTGTTTCATTCATTCATTCATTCATTCATTTGTGTCATTCATTCATTCATTCATTCATTCTTTATTTTTAAAGCACATTAAAACATCAAATGTTTTCCAAAGTGCTGTAAATGTTTTAGTCATGACTAAAAAACGAAAATACATAATACTGAGAACACCAGAAGAAAACCTGTTATAGGAAAAACTGTGAACAACTCCTTGCTCTGTTAAACATCATTTGGGAAATATTTTTAAATATCACAGCAAGTCTAATAACTTTGACTTCAGCTGCATTTTGCTGTAATCTTGAACTGAGTGTTTGTTGTGTCTGCTCCTCCAGGAATCGCTCTGTTCCTCTGCTTGACCGGTGGCGTCTGGAACCCGAAAGGTCCCGATCTCAGCAACTGTACGTCACACTGGGTGGCTCAGGTGGCGCAGAAGGTCAGATGATGCTCGATGTCATTTCAGATCCATTTTGCACAATACACTTGAGTTATTTCACAATACACAGAGCATGGACCGCTAGAAGATTCTGACGGTGTGATAACCTTGGATAACCTTGTGTGATTACTGATCTAAAATATGTTCTTTTAAAATGTATGGGGGGGGGACTTTTTCCCCCATTGAACATAAGATATTTAATTTTTAAGAAACATTTAACATATTTTGTGTGTATAATGTGTATTTTCTGATGAATTCTCAGATCTGCAGTGGTGAGAACTCTGATGAGTGTAGTGAATGACTTAAAGTCGTAGTTCCTAGAGTAATATTAATGTAGAAACAGAGGGTGTGGCTTGTTTTTTTCTGCTGTGAGCTGATTGGATGTAGTAAAGTAGGTGTTTTTTCAACTCAAGCTCATTCTGAAAACGTAGCCCCGCGGACGTTTCTGGAGACCGTGATTTACGTGGCCGGAGGTACGTAAAGGCCGCATTTAGTTTTTTTCGAGCGAACGCTGCGGGGCGGTGTGGCGCCGCTCCGCCCCTCGTCTTCGCGCTCGCCGGCCGACGGCTCGCCTCCGAGTGGAGGGCTTTCCCGATGCAATCAGTTTGTCCGCTTAGCTCACAGCGTTGCGTCGGCGGAGCGGAGGCCCCGGAGGAGGCGGAGGAGGAGCCGGCCGCGGTGGACGATGACCGGGATCGAGTCCGGGGAACAGCGGTTCCGGAAATCAGGTAAGACGAAAAACGGAATCCGAAAAATAAGGGCGAGAACGCGGCGGGATCCGAAAAACTCGGTCGAAATCGAAGACGAGGGCTTTTGCTTTTTTTTTTTTTTTTTTCTGGATGGCTTTTGCGAACCGTCGCTCGGGTTTAGGGAAGGAGGAGGAGGAGGAGGAGGAGGAAGAGGAGGGCGGCTGAGTCGGCCGATCCGGCAGCTTTTTGCGCGAGAACGGCGCGGGCGCAAACGGTGCACGCTTCCTAGAGGCACCCGTAACGCAAAAAAGCGCGCACAGCGGCCTCTCGCGGATCTGCGAAATCAAAAAACGCTCGAATACGTACCTCCAGGGACGTAAATCGCGGTCCGCAGAAACGTCCGTGGGGCTACGATTCCACAATGAGCCCGGGTTGGTTTTATTCAGAAAGATGGTGAAAGGGTTATTACAACCTTACAGACTCCTCCTCCTCATTATTTCTGTTTGATGACTAAACTGACCACTAAAGGGGCGTGGTTAAGTATGTTAGCCCCTCCCAATTCCTCAGACTGGTGTGATCTCAGAATCTCAGGAAGTGCATTTTCAGATTTTAATAACAAGAGCAAACTATTGTTTATTTCCTAATGCACAGATGAATCGTTCACCCTAAAACCAGCAATGTGGGCTGATGAAATCACTATGGTTATTTTTGATTTCATAGGGACTTCAAAGTGCGTTTTGTGTTGATTTCTCAGATCCGCAGTGGTGAGAACGCAGCGAGTCTGGCCAATGAACTGGCTCACCACACTCAGGGCTCAGTGTTTGCTGGAGACGTCAGCTCCTCTGTGCGTCTGATGGAGCAGCTGGTGGACATTCTGGACGCTCAACTGCAGGAGCTCAAACCGGACCAGAAGGACTCGCCTGGACGCAGCTTCAACAAGGTACACACAATCTCCACAGTTCTCACATGTTTAAAGACTGAGTTGAGGAAAACGCTAACAGTTCTGGTCTGACTGCCTCTTCAGTTGCGTGATAAATATAATGCCTGGATCATTCCTGCTCGAAAATTTCAGCCTCTTTGTTTGTACATCTCTGCGCAATTCTATTCTTTAGTCCAGGTTGATTGGATTTCTGATTACAAATCCACTAGAGGGCGCTGTTTACATGTTTGCGAATCTGAAATACGTTACTTGGGTGTGTTTAGTTGTACGTTTCAGATGCACGTCCTTCTTGTAGATGTTCAGGAGAAGGCGGAGCTTGTGGTATGGATCGGCTAGCAAAACACTGAGCTAAACCCTTCGCTAAAGCCAACCAATAGTGTTTTTAGAAGCAGACAAAAGAGAAAAGTGCATTGCCAGAATATAGTTTACCTTGATTTTACATTGCTTTTATTTCTTTTGTGTATGCGTGCTTCATCAAACTCGAACCCGAGCGCTCTGCAGCACAAACACCATATGAACTGAGCTACAGCCAAACACCAGAAAAGTGTTCATATTGAGACAGATAGGTGAAACAATATCATTAGTGTGAACAGGAACGAACGTTGATATTATCATACTGCCCCCTAGTGTCCATTTCACTTACGAACTGCAGTCAAACATGTGATTAAATATGTTTTTTTAGCAATTTCACAAAAATACATTGCTCCAGCTACATTTCGTTGCACATTTCGGCTGACTAATCCACTAGAGGGCGCTGTTTACATCTTTGCGAATCTGAAATACGTTACTTAGGTTATGTTTAGTTGTACGTTTTAGATGCACGTCCTTCTTGTAGATGTTCAGAGGAAGGCGGAGCTTGTGGTATGGATCAGCTAGCAAAACACTGAGCTAAACCCTTCGCTAAACCCAACCAATAGTGTTTTCAGAAGCAGACGAAAGAGAAAAGTGCATTGCCAGAATATAGTTTACCTTGATTTGACATTGCTTCTATTTCTTTTGTGTACGCGTGCTTCATCAGACTCGAACCCGAGCAGCCTAACACCAGAAAAGTGTCCATATGGAGACAGATAGGTGACACAGATGTGTTTATTACAAATCATATACAGTGTTAAAATGTCAAAGAATTGCACTAAAATAGTTCTTTATTCATCAGTAATATGTCCCAGTAAATATCATTAGTGTGAACAGGAACGAACGTTGATATTATCATACTGCCCCCTAGTGTTCATTTCACCTACAAACTGCAGTCAAACATGTGTTTAAGTATGTTTTTAAGCAATTTCACAAAAATAAGTTGCTCCAGCTACGTTTCGTTGCACATTTCGGCTGACTAATCCACTAGAGGGCGGTGTTTACATGTTTGCGAATCTGAAATAAGTTACTTGGGTGTGTTTAGTTGTACGTTTCAGATGCACGTCCTTCTTGTAAATGTTCAAGAGAAGGCGGAGCTTGTGGTATGGATCAGCTAGCAAAACACTGAGCTAAACCCTTCGCTAAACCCAACCAATAGTGTTTTCAGAAGCAGACAAAAGAGAAAAGTGCATTGCCAGAATATAGTTTACCTTGATTTTGCATTGCTTTTATTTCTTTTGTGTACGCGTGCTTCATCAGACTCGAACCCGAGCAGCCTAACACCAGAAAAGTGTCCATATGGAGACAGATAGGTGACACAGATGTGTTTATTACAAATCATAGACAGTGTTAAAATGTTAAAAAATTGCACTAAAATAGTTCTTTAGTCATCAGTAATATGTCCCAGTAAATATCTTTAATGTGAACAGGAACGAACGTTGATATCATCATACTGCCCCCTAGTGTTCATTTCACCTACAAACTGCAGTCAAACTTGTGTTTAAGTATGTTTTTTAAAATTTTACAAAAATACGTTGCTCCAGCTACGTTTCGTTGCACATCTTGGCTGACTAATCCACTAGAGGGCGGTGTTTACATGTTTGCGAATCTGAAATAAGTTACTTGGGTGTGTTTAGTTGTACGTTTCAGATGCACGTCCTTCTTGTAAATGTTCAAGAGAAGGCGGAGCTTGTGGTATGGATCAGCTAGCAAATCGCTGAGCTAAACCCTTCGCTAAACCCTTCGCTAAACCCAACCAATAGTGTTTTCAGAAGCAGACAAAAGAGAAAAGTGCATTGCCAGAATATAGTTTACCTTGATTTTACATTGCTTTTATTTCTTTTGTGTACGCGTGCTTCATCAGACTCGAACCCGAGCGCTCTGCAGCACAAACACCATATAAAATGACCAAACACCAGAAAAGTGTCCATATGGAGACAGATAGATGACACAGATGTGTTTAGTACAAATCATAGACAGTGTTAAGATGTCAAAGAATTGCACCAAAATAATTCTTTATTCATTTGTAATATGTCCCATAAATTTCATTAGTGTGAAAAAGAAAAAAAAATTATATCATCATACTGCCCCCTAGTGTTCATTTCACCTACAAACTGCAGTCAAACATGTGCTACAGTATGTTTTTTTAGCAGTTTCACAAAAATGTGGGCTAAAGAATGTATTTCCAATAAGTTTACAACAAGAAAAACGTGTTTTATTGGGACAGATATTCATGAATTAACCGTATTTAACTTAAATTAAATAAAATTTACTAACGTCAACGAACATTAATAAATACCATAAACAATGTATTACTAATAGTTTGTTCATGTTAGTAAATACATTAACTAATGTACCATTATTTTAAACTGTTAGTAAAAAAACAAAAACCGTTGCCATAATACTGCCCCCTAGGGTTCCTTTTACCTAGACATTGCAGTCAAATGGTTGTTTAAGCAAATTTTTGTGGTTTCCCAAAAAAATATAGGTTGATTATTTGGTTGAACGTATTTCAGATTCGCAAAAAAAATGTAAACAGCGCCCTCTAGTGGATTTGTTATCAGAAACGTGCAATGAAACGTACCCGGAGCAACCTGTTTTACTTTTTCGCATCTACTTTCCAACTGAAAAATTTCATAAATAAATAACACATCGATTCACAGTACGCTTGTATTATTTTAGGGTAAGGAGAAAGTTATCTTTGAAAAAAAAAAAAGTTATGAAGTCCAGCTTTATCCGTGTGGATGAGTGATGGGACGCTAGTCTTTATTGTTCGCTGAAGTGTCATTTGTTATTTTAGTCCCGCCACCATGGTTTATATAACGACAGCAATTCCCAAGACTCATTTATCATCACCGCTCTCCATCAACACCAAAGCAGATCACACAATTCTCCACCACTAGACCTGTTTCCAACCCAGACAGATTTGGACTTAAATGTGAAACGTCCAAATGTTTGTTCAAGAGAGTGCTGCAGAAAAGACTTGAAAACATTAAAGAGAGAAGATCTTACTGCTGACTCTCTTGAGATTCTCCTGTGGGGTTTGATCAGTTTTATAATATCAATTAATGAGTAAATTAAGCCCCGTGGGAAACACAGGGTTTGTTCTACAACATTAACTGCACGCTCTTATCAAGTTACTTTAACAACACAATATTATACAGAGAGCAGATTTCTTTTTCAACACATTTCTACACATAATAGTTTTACAGGGTCATGACACCCCACGCTTTCGGTTCAGGTCTACCTCAGAATTTTGTCAAAAGATGCATCATAGTTGGCGTGGAGCTCCACGAGGAAAGGGCAGGAGTGGGCGTGGCCAGCAGGGGAGAAGGAGGGGAGAGAACAGCTGTTGTTAGTTAGCGCACAAAACGAGACACAAACCGTGAGGAGACGCATGAGTTTATAGTTTACAAAGTTCAAATGCAAAGAAATGAACAGTAATTTAATGCCCTGCTACATTTGTTATTCGTAATTCCATATACAGATAACCACAATTTATATCATTACAAAGATAATCGTGTTGAGGGCTTTACATTAACACCCGCCAACCCGCCAAATGCGTTTAGATTTCAGCAGGTAAGACAGCCTCTCCTACTAGCCACTTTGGCAGGTTGGAAATCATTTTTACATTGTAGTTTTCTTAAAGCAGGGTTCGACTCGACAATAAGGATGGCCCAAAATGCGTGCAAATGTAATCTTAGAATCGAGAAACAGCACGACTGAAAACAATAACTGTGTTCGCGCGAAACAAAGCAGGTGAATACCGTATAAGACAGTGGTCACCAAACTTGTTCCTGGATGGCCGGTGTCCTGCAGATTTTAGCTCCAACCCTAATCAAACACACCTGAACAAGCTAATCAAGGTCTTACTAGGTATACTTGAAACATCCAGGCAGGTGTGTTTAGGCAAGTTGGAGCTAAACCCTACAGGGACATCGGCCCTCCAGGACTGAGATTGGTGACCCCTGGTATAAGAGGATGATTACTCTGTACGCTGTTTAAAGAATGCGCCCTCCCGTTTACTTGCACTTTTTTTCCGTTCACTTGCGATCGGTTCTCTTTGAAAAAGACTAGACAAAAAATGCTGCTCGTGTACCCACAGTCCTGCTGCTTTTAAGAGCTCAAGATTGAAAAATTATATATATATATATATTTGTAAGCAACAGCTGCAGTCACTGCTTTCCTTTTAATTATTCTCAGGCACATGATCATCCTTTCATTATCGCTCGTGGTATGATTTTACCTGCTTTCCTTTGCTTACAGTTATTTTAGTTAATATAGTTTAATTATCATCCTTTACAGTAACATTTCTTTAATATGAGATTAACCAACCATTTGTGTGTAGTAACTGCTGATCTGGGACAACACAGCATCTAAATCAAGTCATTTTAGCATGTCGAAGTCACATTTATTTATATAAAATATATTTTCCAAACCACAAGTGGCAAGTGGCTAGTAATGTTGGAAATCTACTAGCCACTGTGGCTGGTGATCAAAAAATGTCATGTAAAGCCCTGATCGTGTTCATATAAACACAATGAGGACTTCTCCCTCAATCCCCAGGTCTGAATCATAGGTCTGAATGCAGACTCAGTGCAGCAGGTCTCTTGCCCTGTCTGTTTTAATCATTGCTGGTAATCTGGAGGATTTAGGTGAACACAGCTGCACGGCGATGTGTCTAAATGTGAACGAACTCCTGATAAAAGACAACGTCCGCCATTCTTCAATTCTCGTACTGCTCTCCCGACAAAAATGCTTAATGAACACAAACAGCTTTGCTGTATCAGCCCTGACAGCATTGCAGGGAAAAACATGCAACAAACCCTGTGGATAATGAAAAGAAACACATACAAGCCTTCATGAACAGCTAAATACTGTGTGCCGTGGGTCCGTATCTCACAGCTTGGCACTGGCAGGTCTGTCTTGGCTTCGGAAAGCACGCGGAGTCATGAATAATTAAGAAGCCGGCTCTTCCCATAGGATAAGAAAACTCCGCTATGAATAATAATGAGAACTCGACGCCTCATCTTTGCACTTGCAGTTTTGCGCTATGTCGCTGATTTTGATCCGCCCCGAAAATCATTTTAAACCCAGAAGATGAAATTAGCGGACAAAAACTCCAAATTATTAAGTTTTCCCCTCAATTAAAGCTGACAGGTGCTAACATTATCTTAACTGATGCTCAATACACACACATCTGTTAACATCTCAAAAAAAGTACTCGAGGGTTTCTTGAACCTTTAATAACTCATTACTAATAACTGATTTCTTTTCTCCTTGCCATGATGACAGCACATAATATTAGACTAGATATTCTTCAAGAACACTGGTATTCAGCTTACAGAGACATGTAAAGGCTTAACTAGGGTAATTAGGGTAAAGTTAGGGTAATTAGGCAAGGCATTGTATAACAGTGGTTTGTTCTGGAGACAATCCAAAACTAATATTGCTGAAGGGGGCAAATAATATTGAGCTTAAAATGGGTTTAAATATATTAAGAACTGCTTTTATTCTAGCCGAAATAAAACAAATAAGAAGAAAAAATATTATAGGAAATACTGTGAGAAATTCCTGAATCTGTTCAACATCATTTAGGAAATATCTAAAAGGAAATTCACAGGAGGGCGATTAATCGAATAAAACATTAAAGTATCATTTACCCTTGATATTTTTCCCCATTCAATGAAAAACCCCATTAGAAAATCACAGTGGTGGATTTGGACGTAATTCTTCCAGCAGATTCTGACATCGCTCCTGCACCGCTTTATTGATTTATATAATAGAGGTAATAATTCTGTGCACGGTGGCGGATCTCTGTATTGGTTATTAATGTAGAATAGCAGATTTTCCTGAATATATTCAGCTCACGGAGCTCCAGACCAGCATTCCAGAGACTTCCAGATTGATTACAGAGTTTCTGCTCATGTATTATTAATAATGCTATTTAATATTTATATTATTCTAATTTTAAAGTTTTGGTCGCTGGTTCGAGTCCTGGCTTGGTCAGTTGTCATTTCTGCATGGAGTTTGCATGTTCTCCCAGTGTATGTGTGGATTTCCTTCGGGTGCTCCGGTTTCCCCCACAGTCCAAACACATGTGCTATAGGGGAATTGATTAACTAAATTGGCCAGTGTATGAGTGTGTTTGTGAATGTGTATGGGTGTTTCCTAGTACTGGGTTGTGGCTGTAAGGGCATCCACTGTATGAAACATATGCTGGAATAGTTGGTGGTTCATTCCACTGGTGTGACCCCTTGATAAATATGGGACTAAACAGGGGGAGGGGGTCAGGCTGGCCCACGAAATCAATGCGAAGACTCGTCTGTCACTGTGGTCTTTCAGCAATCAATCTCATGCTCTCCATGACCACCACATCATCTGCTCAGGGCTCAGGGTACGACCTGGTCCAGGATTATGGATACCTTAGCATCATCTTTTCACAGGTCTTGAATCGCATCAATGGCGCTGCATAGTCTCTAGGGGCCTCAGAATGGGTATCCCCTGATGTAAATAGAGAATGAAGAAAATAATTAGTGTAGCTGCTGTTCATAGTGTATATAAACAATATGCAAAAATGCAGTGCTATAAATGAAAATAGCAGTTATATAAACAAACATGTAAAGCATATGAGAGTTTCTAACACAATGTCAGGTGCGTTAAGACATGACGAGTGTGTCCTACAGGTGGTGGTCAAGCCCAGTGCACCTACATTCATCCATCATACTGTTATGCGATGCATTGTAAGTATGTTTTACTAAAAAGATAGGTCTTTAGTCTAGTTTTGAACTGCGAGAGTGTGTCTGAGCCTCGGACATTATTATGAATGCTATTCAAGAATTTAGGAACCATAAATGAGAATGCATGACCTCCTTTAGTGGACTTTGCTATTCTAGGTACAACCAGAAGCCCTGAATTTTGAGATCCTAAAGAGCAGGTTGGATTGTATTAAGACAGAAGGTTGGTTAGATAAACAGGAGCTTGATTATTTAAAGCTTTATAGGTGATAAGTAATATTTTATAATCAATACAGAACTTAACATGCAGTAAAATATTTTTTTAGTTCATATTTGTTTTCATTTCCATTTAGTTTAAAACTTAAATTAACCATATAAAAACTGTATATATATATGTATATATATATATATATATATATATATATATATATATATATATATATATATAAGTCCTCTTCTTCCTCCTCTTCGTCTTCTTCTCTGCTCCAGTAGTTCTGCAGTTCTCTCTCTTCAGTCTCTTATATAAGGCAGATCCACATTCAAAGCCATGTTTAATTGAAATGGATTTAATGGACAGGCTCTGCGGCATCCTTTCAGTCATATTTTTATACTCTCCATGACTTCAGCTTTGAAAATATTCAGATATTTCTCCAATTTGTCTTTGCACTGAAGACTTTAAAAGTTTCCTAGAACTCAAAATTGAATTAATAATTGACTGCTGCACTTTAAAAAAAAAAAAAGGTAAATCATTTAGGTGTGCATATTTTACTTTATTTTTATTTTATTTACTTGTTTATTTTTATTTATTTTGAATTAATTGTATTTACTTTTTATAATTTTATTTACTTTTTATTTTTATTTATTTATTTTCATCTATTTATTTTGTTTTATTTTTTATTTCGTTTTTCAATTATTTGTTTTTGTTTATTTGTTTATATTTTGAATGTGTTGTTCAGTGTTTAAGTTAGTAAATACATTACCTAACATTAAGCAATGGATCCTTTTTTTTCAAGTTACCTGATTAATTCAGTTTTTTAATTATTACTTTATGATTATTAATAAAATAAATTAATTTATTAAATAATTTTTTATTTTATTTTTGTTTCTTATGGCGCATTAGTCCATAATAGCAAATATACAAAATATTATAAATAATTTAGGTGTGCAAATTTTATTTTCGTTACTTATGGTCCATTAGTTCATATTAGTAATTATATTAACTAACATTAACCAAGTATGAACAGTTTTGTACAGCATTTATTAATTATAGTTTAGCATTTAATGCATTACAAAAATCCAAAATTGTTAACTAGAACTAAAAATTAACATCTGTATTTTAATTTGGCATTTATTTTATTATTACTATTCATATTATTATTTTTTTGTTAATTTATTTTATTTATTTATTTTTTATTTAATTTTATTTTATTTTAATTTATTTTATTTTATTATTTTATTTTATTTTATTTTATTTTAATATTTCTCGCTCCCATAAGATCCACCAATAGCAAACCACAACCATCCAGTCAATCCCTCATAAACAAAATCCAGTCCAGCCCTCATTTGTTCTCATTTTCTGAGCTGATTCAGTTTTCTACATCTCATAAAAGAGCAGAGAAGACGATCTCAAGTTCAGTTTCATGCTGTCTTTAATCTCCTCTGAACACTCTTTCAGCTTCAGTCGTGGGATGTTGGAATGGTCTTTCAGAAACAGTGGGTATAAATTACAGGCCTATTTTTGCGAAGCTCATTTATCTCTGTGAAGGTCAATTTCATAACCCTCATTCTGGGGGACCTAAATCCAAACAATACGTAATATTTTTGGCACGTTTCCCATAATTTCTCAGTCACGGCTTACTTGGCACTTGAACTACCAAGGCGGTTATTTTGACCTTTTTAAACTTTTGCAACTTAATAACTTTGTTGAAATAAATCCCACATATCTATTTATAGAAATATGTGTATATTTCTTTCAAACATAGTTATTTTTATTAAAATTCTACAACACAATAGAGCTGAATATTAAAATGACTGCATACGTTTCCGTATCTGCTACTTTTTTCTCGTGATTTTAACCCTTTCACGCTTACGATCACACTGGTGTGATCAGCCTTGGCTGATCCTTGAATCATACATTCACTCCGGTGTGATCAGCCTTGACTGGTCCCTGAGGCATACGATCACACCAGTGATCAGCTTTGGCTGGTCCCTGAACCATACGATCACACCGGTGTGATTAAAACGTTCAGAGCGCACGTCATCAACTGCTAAAACTCAAATCTGACTGTAAGAGGTGCGCATCGCTTGTCATAAATAACTATTTTTCCGTGCTAACATTTATTTTCGGTTTCAGACATTCAAATACACATAACTACAAGACAAAAACATTTAAGGCTTGTAAAATGCATGCGGATGTATATGAAGGCGGCAATATTCGTTTTCTTTTTGGCTTAGTCCCTTCATTAATCAGGGGTTGCCACAGCAGAATGAACCACCAACTATTCCAGCTTATGTTTTACGCAGTGAATGCCCTTCTAGCTGCAACCCACCACTGGGAAACACCCATTCACTCTCATTTACACACATACACTACGGGCAATTTAGCTTACCCAATTCATATATAGTGCATATGTTTGGACTGTGGGGGAAACCGAAGCACCCGGAGAAAACCCATGCCAACATGGGGAGAACATGCAAACTCCACACAGAAATGACAGCCAAGGCTTGAACCAGCGACCCATATATTGTTTATTAAGTTACACATTAATTGTCTTTTATTAGCATCTAGCCCTACCTGAACCCTAAACCCAACCCTCACGGTAATATAAAACATTATTTGTTGTACAGTGTCACAAAAATTATTCTATATTGACGTGAGTATCCTTAGCTGTATCCCATCTAGACTTCACTGCGCTGCAGGAGAAGGTGAAATCTAGTTGGGATAGTCTAGAATGGTCACACAAACAAACTCACAGAGAAGGGGCAAGCTGGAATATTTAAAACTTATGCGTTAAAGGGTTAAATATGAATGCCTCTGTTGCCTAGCAACTTCCTGCTAACAAAAACATGCATTTCCATGAGTAAATTTTCATTTTTGGGTGAACTGTCCCTTTAATGGATTACTTGAGTAGGCTAACTTGATGACTTGTAATGCAGTACACAGATGCATGGCTGAAGGTTTAGTGATTAATTCAATGCAGACAGATGTCTTTAAGAGGACTTTGGCTGAGTGTGGGTTGCAATAACGTCACATGATGCATCTGTGGAAAAAGTCTGTTAAGGGACTGTTTTACAGCATGATATTTTGGCCCAAGTGTGTTCAAGTACAGGGAAAAACCGAGAGACCACACAGCTACAGTCAACTTTATAACCTGTAAATGGATGAGGAATATAATGTCATTCATTAACCGCCTGTTTTAATGGTGGACACGCCAGAAGTATTACAACTGAATGCCATGTGGAGTTCAGAAAGCTGTTATTAAGCCGAGTTGAGATTCATGTGTGGACATAAAGTGGAGCTAAATGTTGTGCCTCACAGGACCATGATGCTTCATATAGGTGAAGTCAAAATTATTCGCCCTCCCTGTGTATTTCCCAAATGATGTTGCACAGATTCAGGAATTTCTCACAGTATTTTCTATAATATTTTTTCTTCTGGAGAAAGTCTTAATTGTTTTATTTCGGCTTGAATAAAAGCAGTTTTTAATTTATTTAAAGCCATTTTAAGGTCAATATTATTTGCCCTCCTAAGCAATATTAGTTTTAGATTGTCTCCAGAATAAATCACTGTTATACAATGACTTGCCTAATTACCCTAACTTTACCCTAATTACCCTAACCTACCCTTAGTGAAGCCTTTAAATGTCACTTTAAGCTGAGTCTATCTATCTATCTATCTATCTATCTATCTATCTATCTATCTATCTATCTATCTATCTATCTATCCATCCATCCATCCATCAATCCATCCATCCATCCATCCATATATCTATGTATCTATCCATCCATCCATCCATCTCTTCTTTCCATCCATCCATCCATCCATCCATCCATCCATCCATCCATCCATCCATCCATCATCTATCTATCTATCTATCTATCTATCTATCTATCTATCTATCTATCTATCTATCTATCTATCTATCTATCTATCTATCTATCTATCTATCTATCTATCTATCTATCTATCTATCTATCTATCCATTCATCCATCCATCTATTTGTGTATCCATCCATCCATCCATCCATATATCTATGTATCTATCTATCCATCCATCCATCCATCTATCCATCCATCCATCCATCTCTTCTTTCCATCCATCCATCCATCCATCCATCCATCCATCCATCCATCCATCCATCCATCCATCCATCCATCCATCCATCCATCCATCCATCCATCCATCTATCTATCTATCTATCTATCTATCTATCTATCTATCTATCTATCTATCTATCTATCTATCTATCTATCTATCTATCTATCTATCTATCTATCTATCTATCCATTCATCCATCCATCCATCTATTTGTGTATCCATCCATCCATCCATCCATCCATCCATCCATCCATCCATCCATCCATCCATCCATCCATCCATCCATCCATCCATCCATCCATCCATCCATCCATCCATCTATCTATCTATCTATCTATCTATCTATCTATCTATCTATCTATCTATCTATCTATCTATCTATCTATCTATCTATCTATCTATCTATCTATCTATCTATCTATCTATCCATTCATCCATCCATCTATTTGTGTATCCATCCATCCATCCATCCATATATCTATGTATCTATCTATCCATCCATCCATCTATCCATCCATCCATCCATCTCTTCTTTCCATCCATCCATCCATCCATCCATCTATCCATCTATCTATCTATCTATCTATCTATCTATCTATCTATCTATCTATCTATCTATCTATCTATCTATCTATCTATCTATCTATCTATCTATCTATCCATTCATCCATCCATCTATTTGTGTATCCATCCATCCATCCATATATCTATGTATCTATCCATCCATCCATCCATCCATCCATCCATCCATCCTGTATTATTTACTCTCCCTCTTGTTGTTTCAAACCTTTATGAGTTTTTTTTATTTTGCTAAACATTAAAAGAAGATGTTTTAAAGAAAGCTGAACACTTGTAACCATCTACTTAGTAGAAAAAACAAATACTGTGGGAGTCAATGGTTACTGGTTTCCAACAAAACATCTTCTTTTAATGTTTAACAGAATAAAGAAACTCATAGAGGTTTGTAACAAATGAAAAACAGAGTAAAACAGAGTTTTCATATGCAACTGAACTAACCCATTCAATGAGGTTTCTGTGCAACAGCAAAAAAAAAATTATAATAGAAAATATACTCTCACTGGCCACTTTATTAGGTACACTTTACTAGTAGAACTGCCTTAATCCTTCGTGGCGTAGATTCAACAAAGCTACTGGAAATATTCCTCAGAGATTTTGCTCCATATAGACATGATAGCATCACACAGTTGCTGCAGATTTGTCGGCTGCACATCCATGATGCCCACCACATCACCGAAGGTGCTCTATTGGATTGAGCTCTTGTGACTGTGGAGGCCATTTGAGTACAGTGAACTCATTGTCATGTTCAAGAAACCAGTCTGAGATGTTTCACGCTTTAAGACATGGTGTATTATCCTGCTGGAAGTAGCCATCAGAAGATGGAGACACTGTGCTAATTAAGGGATGGACATGGTCAGCAACAATACTCAGGTAGGCTGTGGCGTTGAAATGATGCTTGATTGTTACTAATGAGCACAAAGTGTGCCTTGAAAATCTCCCCCACACCATTACACCACCACCACCAGCCTGAACCGCTGATACAAGGCAGGATGGATCCATGCTTTCATGTTGTTGATGCCAAATTCTGAGCCGACCATCTGAATGTGGCAGCAGAAATGGAGACTCATCAGAGCAGCAACGTTTCTCCAATCTTCTATTGTCCAGTTTTGGTGAGCCTGTGTGAATTGTAGCCTCAGTTTCCTGTTCTTAGCTGACAGGAGCGGCACCCGGTGTGCTCTTCTGCTGCTGTAGCCCATCCGCCTCAAGGTTGGACGTGTTGTGTGTTCAGAGATGCTCTTCTGCAGAGCTCGGTTGTAGCGAGTGCTTATTTGAGTCACTGTTGCCTTTCTATCAGCTGGAACCAGTCTGGCCATTCTCCTCTGGCATCAACAAGGCATTTGCGCCCACAGGACTGCCGCTCACTGGATATTTCCTCTTTGTTTGAGCATTCTCTGTAAACCCTAGAGATGGTTGTGCGTGAAAATCCCAGTAGATCAGCAGTTTCTGAAATACTCAGAGCAGCCCGTCTGGCAGCAACAACCATGCCACGTTCAAAGTCACTTAAATCCCCTTTCTTCCCCATTCTGATGCTTGCTGTGAACTGCAGCAGATCGTCTTGACCATGTCTACATGCAGTGAGTTCCTGCCATGTGATTGGCTGATTAGAAATGTGCGTTAAAGAGCAGTTGGACAGGTGTACCTAATAAAGTGGCCGGTGAGTGTATATATTTGAATAGCGAAGTGTTTTTCAGCATGTGTTTAAACTGTCCTCTTCTGACCTGCGAAGCAAACACAGTTTCAGTGGAGTCTTTATGCAGGATAATAGAGAGACTCAATGCTCAGATCATTAAAGTGCAGCTCTCCTTCATCATGTGACTGACACACAGACTCTTATTTCTCCTGTTTCTCTTTCTCTTTTCCTCTGTGTGTGTTCCTGTGTGTGTGCGTGTGTGTGTGTGTTGTTTCTAATCTCCCGTCTTTGTGTTTGACAACTAAATAAAAAGCGTCAGAAAAGAGAGCGGACTTGCAGGGCGTATATGAAGGTACCTCCGGCCCGTCTCCACCTGCTCTGCTGCATGCAGCCTCTGTGTGTGTGTGTGTGTGTGTGTGTGTGTGTGTCTGCTGTTCCTCCTGAAGTCTCGCTCTGGTTTCTCTGTTGCCTTGCTCTGCTTTCCCATCATGCTCTGCTTCTGCACTCACTCTTAATGCTTGAGTGTGTGTTCTGCTGTAATGGACGTCCCGCAGTCATGGTGGCAGAGGTGTGTGTGTGTGCGTGCGTGCGCGCGCGTGTGTGTGTTTCACCTGCTCGGTTCACACTCCTGCTGTTCTGCAGATCTGTGTGTCCTCCACACATTTGTCTCCATGTTATTCACAACAGCGGTAATGAAGAAATAATGCTGAATCTCACACACACACACACACACACACACACACACACACACACACACACACACACACACACTGAAGAGATGAAGAAAATGAAGAAAAGACCACATGATGACACTTCATAGTTGTGTGTTTGTTTATTTGTTCTAGAAAAGGTGTCATTTTTCAGTCATGTTTATGTTCATTTGTAGACAGCACAACACTACACACTTAAAATGCTGGGTTGTCTTAAACCAACACTGGGTCAAATATGAACAAACCCTCTTTATGAGGGCAAAATCATTAACCCTCTTGTACAAAATATTAATTTTTTGTCAAATATTTGGCATAAAATACATGCATTTGTTTGTCTATTTATTTATTTATTTGTTTATTTGTTTGTTTGTTTGTGTTCATTTGTTTGTTTGTTTGTGTTCATTTGTTTGTTTGTTTTTTTGTCTGTCTGTTTGTTTGTTTATTTGTTTTTTGTCTGTCTGTTTGTTTATTTATATATTTTTTTGTTTGTCTGTTTATTGACCTAAAATGTTGTTTAAATATGCTAATGAGATATTGTTGTGTTAAATATGGGCTTATTTACATACAGAAGCATGCATAGAAATTTATATTGGATAAAATCATGTTCAAAATTGTTTGTCTGTTTATTTATTTATATGTTTGTTTACTTATTTGTTTGTTTGTCTGTCAGTGTATCTATTTATGTTTGTTTATTTATTTATCTATCTATTAATTTTCCTAGAATTTTGTTTAAATATGCTAATGAGGCATTGTTGTGTTAAATATGGGCTTATTTGCATACAGAAGCATGCATAGAAATTACTATATTTATTTATTTGTTTGTTTGTTTGTTTGTTTGTTTATTAATATGTTTATTATTTAGTTATTTATATATTTTTATTAATTAATAATTTATTTATCTGTTTGTTTGTTCATCTGTTTATTTATTTATTCGTTTGTTCATCTGTTTGTTCGTTTATTTATATGTTTGTTCATCTGTTTATTTGTTTGTTTGATAATTAATTTAGTCATTCATCAGATAATTTATTTATCTCTTTGTTTATTCATTTATTTATTTGTTTGTTTAACTGCCGTTTTATTTATTTATTATTCTGTTTATTTATTTATGTGTTTGTTCATCTTTTTGTTTATGTATTAGTCTATCTATCTATTATTTATTTATTTTTTTTTTTGTTAATCTGTTTGTTTATTTTTAAATTTATTTAGATATTGGTTTATTCATATGTTTATTCATTTATTTATTTGTTAACTTATTTATATATTCATGTATTTATTTATTTATCTGTTTGTTTGTTTATTTATTCATGTATATGTTTATTTATGTATTTATTTATCTGTTTGGCTATTGATTGATTAATTAATTAATTTATTTATTTATTTATTTATTTGTTTAATCCACTTAAATTTGTAAAAACAATTAGGTTAACTTAATCGATTTGTGTTTGGACAACATGAAGGAATTGTGTGGAACCCAGCATTTTTTACAGCATTTAAACTTATATATTTATATAAATGACACAAACGCATACATACATAAAAACTAAACCATACAAAACAATTTTGTTACCTAAATAAACAGATAAATAAATAAACTGACAATTTAATCTATATAATATAATTTCATAGAATAAAAAAATAATAATTGTTTTGATTCCGCTCATTTTAAACAATTACAATTATTTTGAGTGTTTGACAGCACTCATAAATTCATAAAACAACATAAACTAGTTCAACCTTATTGTAAAGTTTTACCCTAAACATTTAAACAGCAGCAGTGGTGTTTGCATTCTTTAGCTGAGCTGGTTTCTACCTGTAGAGTTTGGATAAAACATCCCATGTTCTGGAGTTTTCAGCAACACTTTTGTTATTGTTTTTATTTTTTGGCAGCGCTGCAGTTAGATCCCGTTACAGATAGGAAAGCAAAGCCGTACGTTATTGATTCCAAATAGGAAATTGAATCTGACAGTCCAGTTTTCTGAAGCGTCCCAGTGTTTCAGCGAGAGCTGAGTGGACTTTTAAAAGAGCAAAGAAGAACAGCAGGAGAAACCGTGAGGAATGCAGATGGAGGAAACTGTTGTTTTGAGACCTAAACATTAGGAATGTATACACATTTTTTCTATAGCCCTCTTAAGCAATGTTAGTTTTGGATTATCTACAGAATAAACCACTGTTATACAATGACTTGCCTAATTACCCTAACTTACCCTAGTTAAGCCTTTAAATGTCACTGAAGCTGAATACTAGTGTCTTGAAGAAATTCCAGTTTAATATTATGTACTGTCATCATGGCAAAGAGAAAAGAAATCAGTTATTAGAGATGAGTTATTAAAACTTTTATGATTGGAAATGTTTTAATAAAGTCTTCTCTTCGGTAAACAGAAATTGGGGAAATATATATATATATACGGGGGGCTTATAATTCAGCCTTCAACTGTATATATGTATATGTACAGTGCCTTGATCTGTTATAAACTAAGGCAGAAACACACACAAATATCACTGCAACTGTTGAATCATGAAGTCAAACAGCATATTTTACAGCAGTGACACTTTGGGAGGGTGTTTGATTTCCCATCATGCCTGTTTTTTTCAGCGTCTCGTCTCTCATTGGTTTCTCTCTCGTCTCCAGTGTATTCCCGGCGCTGCCTGATTTATTTTTCCTCCCAAAAATGGAAGGAAAAACAGCAACAGCCTGTCAGTTATGGTTTTATATGTCAGACACTTTCAGATTGAAAAACCTCATTTAAACCCTGTTTGTTTCTGTTTTTACAGTGATTGTCTTTGCATTGTTTTATTAAACTAAATTCAGGTCAAAGAAGACATAAAGATTTATTAATGATACCAATGAGAGCGTCCTGTCACTATAATCAATATATGGACTAAACACACTGCACACAGACATGAGCTCAAGCATTTTTGGTGATGCAATATATATCAGCCATACATAAACACCAATTCTAGCAGCATTTCAGCTGATTGTGCAACATCTTTTTCTCTATTGGAGCTGTCAGTGTCAGTATGATTAAAAAAATATTATTTATTTATTTATTTATTTATTTATTTATTTATTTATTTATTTCAATTTTATTTATTGAATCTTACTTTATTTATTTTAACATTTTTAATATTTAATTGTTTAATTTGATTAAATTTTACTGTTTTACTTTATTTAGTTTAACTTTTATTTAATTAAATTAATTTTTTTAATTATTATTTTACTTTACTTAATTTAATTGAATATTTATTTTTATTTATTTTTTTAAATGTAATTTTATTATTTTAAATTTTTTAATCTATTTTTTATTTTATTATTTTATTTTACTTTACTTTTTTTAATTTAATATTTATTTTATTTTATTTTTTAAATTGTATTTAAATTTACTTTATTATTTTACTTTATTTAATTTTGTATTTTATTTTGCTATTTTGTTTTACTTTACTTTTTAATTTAATATTTTTTATTTATTTTTTATTTTACTTCATTATTTTACTTTAAATGATTTTGTATTATTTAATTGTATTATTTAATTTTATTATTTTATTTGACTTCACTTTTTTAATTTAATATTTTTTTTTATTTTATTTCAATTTATTTTATTATTATAATTTATTTAATTTTGTATTATTTTATTTAATTTTACCATTTTAATTTACTTTACTTTTTAATTTAATATTTATTTTATTTTACTTTTTTTATTTTTACTTTTATTTTATTTTATTTTATTTTATTTTATTTTATTTTATTTTATTTTATTTTATTTTATTATGAAAGACATTTTTTTCTTGAGTGTGCCACACAGGTGAGTGGTCCTGACAAACCACCTGTGGAACACATCCTCTTTCATCTCTCTAACACTTTTTCAGACACTTGCATTTGACACTTTCTCAATGTCTCTGAAAATAAAACAGATGAGTGGGCTTGACAAACCACCTGTAGACAAAAGTGTCTACTAAAAGACTGAATGTGATGTAATTTGAATCTAATTTGGACTAGAAACAAGACAAAAACTCAATCATATTTGCACCAATGACCGCGTGGTTCTCCATCATGGCTGTTTTCTCATTGACTACTCCATGTGTTGCCTGCATTTCTACATGTTTTTCTTGGGAAAGGAAAGGCAAAAATGGTCTCGTCGGTGATTGGAGTTTATTTTCTTCATTTCAGGCCATCGTGGACACAGTTGACAACCTGCTAAGGCCAGAAGCGCTCAAATCCTGGGAAGACATGAACTCGACGGAGCAAACTCACGCTGCCACCATGCTGCTGGACACCCTGGAGGAAGGAGCGTTTGTGCTGGCGGACAACCTGATCGAGCCGGCGGTGGTGCGCATGCCTGCAGAAAACATCAGTGAGTCTTTACTACATTTATTTGGCCACAATCTTCTCTGTGTTTTTGCAAATGGAGTGATTTTTGGTGACAAGCCTTACACATATAATATTATGACACATATTCTGGGAAAATGCTTTCAAAAACAATATACTCTGGGCAAATTGACTCCTCTTTGGTGTCTGTTTTTGACCCATTGACTTCCATTATAATACATTTTTTTCATTGCAAAGCCATGCCAGCATATAATCATGTATTCTTCATTGTTGCTGGTTTTCCCTGTTGGAGGGAAGGGGTAGCATTTGTAATGTTTACTGTTTAGTTTTAATGCCACCAAATAAAAATTGTGCTAAATATGCCTGACAATTTTTTTTCTGGTATTTACACTATGTTTGACTAAATTATATTTTAACGTCTAATAATAATAATAAAAAATAATAACACTGACATTATTGTTAACAATAATGGCAAATATAATAATAATAATAATAATAATAATAATAATAATTAAACAAATAATAATAATAATAATAATAATAATAATAACAATAATAGTTGTTGTATAATTGTTATTATTAATGTTAATGTTATTATTATTTTTTTTTTAATTTTCATTTGTTTTTATTATTATTAATAATATTAT
Source organism: Danio rerio (assembly GCF_052040795.2). Taxonomy (NCBI): domain Eukaryota; kingdom Metazoa; phylum Chordata; class Actinopteri; order Cypriniformes; family Danionidae; genus Danio; species Danio rerio. The sequence continues at coordinate 2,407,748 of NC_141022.1, forward strand.
TTTATTTTTATTATCATTATTTTTTTATTTTCAATATAATAATAATTATTATTATTTTCATTCGCATTATATTTATTATTATTGTTAATATTATTATTACTATTACTATTAATAATATTATTATTAGTGATGTTATTATTATTTTTATCATCATTATTATTATTGTTGTTATTTTTATTATTTTTGTATTTATTATTAATGTTATTATTATTATTATTATTATTATTATTATTACTTTTATTATTTTTATTATTATTATTGGTGTTGTTATTATTATTTTTATCTTTATTATTATTGTTGTTATTATTATTATTATTATTTATTTATTATTATTAATGTTATTATTATTATTATTATTATTATTATTATTATGTTTGTTATAATTATTGTTGTTGTTATTATAATTATTAATGTTATTGTTATTATTATTATTTCATTATTTGTGTTATTATTATGATAATATTAATAATAATTATTATTTTTATTATTATTATTATTATTATTATTACTATTATTATACAACTAATTAAATTATTGTAATGTAATGAAAAAGCCCCTTTTATCTTTAACTTATGAAAACATCCATAATTTACGACTTTCTGACTGCAGCTGAAATCTCTCAGTAGTTCTTCAGCACTCCTCTGCCCTTCCTCAGTCTAAATGAATATCAGCTGCCTCAATCCAACATCTACATTAGCAGGAGGATAAGGATGAACCCAGGGTGGACATTTCAGCAAGACAATGATACAAAACACAGCCGAGGAGACTCTCAGATGCTTTCAGAGAAAGAAAATCAAGCTGTAGAATGGCCCTGCCAATCACCTGAGCCGAATCCAATAGAGAATCCAAAATAAAGCTCAGATTTGATTGATGAGACCCACAGAATCATCAAGATTCTTACACTTTGTTAGAGAAACTATGTATGAGAGATGACTTTTAAGCTAAATAAGCCTTAATTGACAAAACATTCTGACACAAAAACCTACATGAAATTTAAAACCAAACAATTTGATGTCTGAAATCCTCTTTTGTCTTTGACTTTTGTAGACAGCCTGTCTTGCATTGCCAATGTCTTTCAAGTTTACTAATTCATTTTATTTTGGTGACAGACGAACGCTAAGCGCTCGAGACGTATGCGGTATAACTGCTGTTCTTTGCCAGTCCAGTTGAGTTTCACTTTTTATCCATCATTTGTAATTATAAAGATCACTACAAAGAAAAGAGTTTTGCATTTTGGACATTCGTCAAATTTAGGATAAAAGCAGATTTTCAGTGGGAACATCTGACATATGGCAAGCAGTTGTTAGCAGTGATTTTATTCAAAACATGCTAGAGGAGAACAACACACACACACACACACACACACACATGCGCACACACACACACACAATCCACTGAAAATGTTTGGGAAGAAAAATCTAGAAAGAATTATTTAGTTGTTTTTCTAAACTGAAACTGAGCAATGAATGAACAGTGAATAATGCACTCATCGTCAAAGCAATCATATATAATAATAATAATAATAATAGTTGTTGCTATTATTATATTAATTTAATATATATTTTAATTTATTATAGAAATGTATTAATTTTATATGATTATATTAAAATGAAAACATTATTTTTACAATAAAAATATAATATAGTATTTATAATTAAAATATTATAAATAATAATTATAGTAATACGAATAATATTGATATTTAATCAATAATAATATTAATAATTGTTATTATTGTTATTATATTATTTTGTATTATTTATTATATAAATTTATTCACTTTATATAATTACATTAAAATTAAAACATGAATTATGATAATATAATTATTATAATGCAATGTTTATAATATAATTAAAATTATATAAATAATAATTATAGTAATAGTAATAATAATAATAATAATACTTTTATATTTATTTTATATTATTAAATACATTTTGAATAATTACATTAATAGTAATATGTTAATAAAATATTTTAATTGTTATAATAATGTTATGCATGTTTTACAGTGCTCTTGGGTTTATTTGAATTCTGTATCTCTTGACGACTGCCGTTTTAAAGATCTGTGGCTCAGTGATCTTTTACTGTAATTAATCATTTTTTATATTTATTTTTGTATTATTGTTATTATTTATTGTTTTTAAAATATTTAATTGAATTTTATTTTATTATATATTTTTATTTCCTTTTACTTTATTTTATTTATTTTGCTTTATTTTTATTTTTTATTTAATTTGTTTAATTTAATTGTATTATTAGTTTATTCTTTTATTTTAATTTAATTAACTAAATTTTATTTAATATTTATTTTATTATTATAAGATACTTTATTTAATTTAATTTTGTTATTATTTTATTTTAATTTATTTTATTTTATTTCATATTTATTTTAATTTTTATTTATTTTTATTTCATGTTACCTTATTTTATTTATTTTACTTTAATTCAGTTTTATTAGTATTTTGTTATTGTATTTTAATTTAATTAACTTATTTAATATATTTAATTAAATTTTATTATTTTATTTTATTGGTTTTTTTTAATTTACTTTAATTTTATTTCATATTTATTTTATTTCAATATTTTACGTTACTTTATTTAATTGAATTATTATTTTATTTTCTTATTTTAACTTAATTTATTTTTATTTTATATTATTTACTTTACTTAATTAAATGTTATTTTATTACTTTATTTTAATTAACTTTATTTAAAATAAAATTTACGCTACTTTATTTAATTTAATTTCATTATTATTTAATTTAATTTAATTTTTTATTTTATTATTTTAATTTACTTTATTTTAATTAATTTTATTTAGTTCAAATAATGAAGTGACTCATTATTCGAAGTCTATTGAATGTGTGTGTATTGTTTCCATGCTCTCTCAGAGTGTGCATGAGTGTTAAATGCTCAGTGTTTTGCAGATGAATGTTGTGTTTCAGTGCATTGCTGCAGTGCGGCTGGAAAAGTCTCTGAAACCGGCATATTCAGGACAAAATCCTCAGCGGTAAACCAATAGTATAGAGAGAAGATGCATAATTAATTGCTCAGGCGAGAAGTGTGTTGGACAGTATATGCAGATCCAGCAGAACGTTCTCTCTCTCTCTGTCTCTCTCTCTCTCTCTCTCTCTCCCTTTCGCTCTCTCGCTCCAGAAACTCAAATCATCTGTTTTTGGAACATTTCAGTCTAAATCAATGTACAAGCAGCAATTGTATTGGCCATTTTCTCATCTGTGATTTATATTCAACAAATTAAGGATTTTTTCACAGTATTTGCTATAATATTTTTTTCTTCTGGAGAAAGTCTTATTTGTTTTATTATGAACAATGACTTTAGGACGCTGGACTACGGAGTTGAGGATACACGTGCAATACTTTATTCAACTGAGAATGGCCAGTCAGGCAATGGTCAACACAGGAGCAAAGCAGGAGCATGCAGGTTATCCAAAAGAGTAGTGGGGGTGACAGGCTAAGAGATCAGTTCAGGCGGCAAACAACATAAAACAATTAACACTAGTAAAGAAATAACACTTTGAAATGCTTACAGAAAACAGTGAACAAGACTCAGCCCTGATGTGTGTGTGTGTGTGTGTGTGTGTGAGCTGTGTAAATAGTCCGTGATGAGCTTCCATCTGCATGTGCACGCAATCAGCTGGTGAACTGCAACTGGTGTGTGTAAACAAGTATAATGGGATTTGTAGTTCTTTTATTGGCAGATTTGTAATTCTCCAGCGTTCTAGTCCGTACAAATCGCTGAAGAACTACAAATCTGCCATCAAAAGAACTACAAATCCCATCATACATCATTGTGACAAGGTTGCAGGTCATTGTATAACAGTGGTGTGTTCTGGAGACAATCCATACCAAATACTGCTTAAAGGGGCTAATAATATTGACCTTAAAATGGCTTTAAATAAATTAAGAACTGCTTTTCTTCTAGCTGAAATAAAACAAATGAGACTTTCTTCAGAAGTAAAAATATTATAGAAAATACTGTGAACATTTCCTGAATCTGTTCATCATCCTTTGGGAAATATCTGACAAAGACATTCACTGTATGGCGAATAATTCTGACTTTATCTGTACGCTGTCCCGGTCTTTTTAATCAGTGTGTGAGGAGCAGTGGAAGTGTGTGTTGTGGTCGGTGTTTTCAGCAGATCAGCTTTCCTAGAAGGAAAAGAAAAGACAAAGAGAAGCTTCACAACAGCAGCAGTTACAGAGTTTTTCCCGGCAGAGTCGATCTGGCTCAGAAAATCATTATTATTTCCAGCCTGAAGACGAGAAGTCAAGCTGAGAAACTGCTGGAGTTTACAGGGAACCGGCTTCAGTTTTGACCAACTAGGAGTCGGAATAATATTAATAATAATCCCTCTAAAATCAGTTACGTTGGTGTAATTTAAGCAGTGCAGTTGTGGAATATACAGTCGTGTAGTTTTAATTAGATTGTATTGCATTTTAAATGGTGAATAGATTATGTGTGAAATGTGCTGGGCAAAGATTTAATTTGAATTAATATATGTGTATATGTCTATTATGAATATGTAAATGCATACACACATACATAAAAACAAATCAATTTTAATCTACATAACATACATCATATTTGTATTTTTATGTGTTTACATCTCATAGAGAACAGTTAGTAAAATTTATTTTTATTTATTATGATGTTTATTTATAGTTTTATTTATTTATATATTTATTTATATTGTTACATTTTTATTTAATTTTCTTTTTTATTTAATTAACTCAAGTAAAATATCCAAAATGGCATGAATTTATTTAATTTTTGTTTATTATTATTTCTTTGTTTTATTTTTATTATATATATATATATATATATATATATATATATATATATATATATATATATATATATATATATATATATATATATATATATATATATATATATATATATATATATTTGTTTTTTTTAATATATATTTTTAGTAGTTTATTTAATGTATTTATAATGATTGCATTTTATTAACCCAAGTAAAATATTCAAAATGGCATACATTTATTTTATTTATTATTATAACTTTATTTATTTTATTTCTAATATTTTTTATTTTTGTTTACATATTTTTAAATATGTAATATATATTTTTACTTTTTACGTTGTATTCACTCAAGTAATATATTCAAAATGGCATGAATTAATTTTATTTTTTAATAAAATAAATTTATTTTTATTTACTATCATTTTCAATCAATTTTTTTTATTTATTTATATTTTGAAAAATTGTTTAATATATATATTTAATTATTACAAGTTATTCACTCAAGTAAGATATTCAAAATGGCCTCAATTTATTTAATTGATTTTTTATTTTCTATTATTTTAGATTTAGAAATTTGTTTAATATATTTTTTTTAATTATTAAATTTTAATTATTACTCAAGTAAAATATCCAAAATGTCATGAATGTATTTTAATTTATTAATTAATATTATTTTATTATTTAAATATATTTTTATTTATATATATTTAAAAATGTTTAGTATATATAGTATATATTTTTAATAATTACTTTTTTTACTTAAGTAAATATTCAAAATTGCATGAATTGATTTATTTTTTTATATTTTTTATTTTTTATTGATATTTATTTTTTATATTTTGTTACTTTGTTTATACTTAATGTATTTAATATATTTTTTACACTTACATTATTTTCACTCAAGTAAAATACTCAAAATGTCATGAACTTATTTTAAGTAATAGTTTTTTTTATTTATTATTTATTATATTTTATTATATATATATATTTTTTTATATTTTAAAAACACATTAAATATATTTTTAATTATTATATTTTTTTTCACTCAGGTAAAATATTCAAAAAGGCATGAATATATTTTATTTTATCCATTATTTATTATTACTTCTTTATTATATATTTTATATTTATTTATTTAGATTTTTACTAATCTATTTAATGTATTTTTTAAGGATTACATTTTATTAACTAAATATTCAAAATGGCATGAATTTATTTTATTTATTGTTTATTTACTATTATTTTTATAATATTTTATCATTTAATTACTGATATTCTGAAAGTGTATTTAATATATATTTTAATTATTGCAGTTTATTTACTCAAGTAAAATATTTAAAGTGTCATGAATGTATTTTAATTAATTAATATTATTTTATTATATTTAAAAATACTTAATATATTTTTTAATGATTACTTTTTTGTACTCAAGTAAAATATTTAAAATGGCATGAATTTCTATTATTCATTATATAATTAATTATTTCAATTAATTTATTATTGTTATTTATTACATTTTGTTATATGATTTTATTTATATTTTAAAAACATATTTATCATATTTTTAATTAATATATTTTTTCACTCAATTAAAATATTCAAAATGGCATGAATTTATTTATATTGTTTTATTTATTTATTTATTTATTTATTTTTAATTTAATTTAATTTTGTTCGTAAATCAAGGTCAAACTTTTAAGTGGAGCATACTTTAGATAAATAAATAAACCATTTTAAAAGTTTCATTTTGGATCTCTTCAAATAAACATCCATATTTTCCATCATTTATTAGCTCCACTGAAAAATTCTCCATTTGAAATGTCTCTTTCCTAATGAAGTCTGCATGTGTCCAGGTCTTCAGCTTTGCGTAATTGCACTCCAGCGTCTATTCAGATGATGATAATCACTCATCATAATTAGTTTCTGATCACTGGATTTACACACATCATTTCCCGTTCGCCAAACATTGCGCTGATGTATAAAGTGTGTGTTTCCTATGGACAGCAGATATTGTTTATTCAGTGTTTATTCAGTGCGTTCATGAAGCGCCAGCGGCTCTTTCACAAACCTCAGTTTACCGAAACCTGACGCAATGTTTAATATGCATCGATAAAATAGAATGCAATACATATTTCATACATTCTCTTTGTATTTTATCTGAGTTTACTGCAATAGAACTCTGTTTAAATCTGCATGATGAATGTGAAGAGAGATAATGTAAAAACCGTCTGCTCTGAAACATGACTAACAGATCATGTGTATTAATCCAATGGGACGTCTGTGTGTGTGCGCGCGCCTGTGTGTGTGTGTGCGCGCGCCTGTGTGTGTGTGTGTGTGTGTGTGTGTGTGTGTGTGTGTGTGTGTGTGTGTGTGTGTGTGTGTGTGTGTGCGTGCGTGCGTGCGTGCGTGTGTGTGTGTGTGTGTGTGTGATCTGATTTCACCATCACTGTGTCTGTCTGAGAATATATGTAGAAGCTCAGACAGACTGAGGCCATAAAAACTGACAGATCAAATATAGGGCCAAGTGTAATGGGAAAACACTGGTAAATATTTGCAAAAATGTTAGAGTGTATTTACAATCCAAGAGCAAATTATTATTATCCCTCCAGTCAAATTTAAATATTTTTTATAGTAATAAAGGTGTATAAAGTATAATACCATGGATATAATAATATTTTTTTTTATTATTATTTAAAATACTATAGAAGGCAGTGGTTAACATTCTTCGAAATATCTTCTTTTGTGTTTAACAGAATAAACATGTAACTATTGACTTCCATAGTAGAAAAAACATATACTGTAAAAGTCGATGGTTACCGGATTTCAACATTCTTCTAGATATATTCTTTTGTTTTAACAGAATAAACCTGTAACCATTGACTTCCATAGTAGGAAAAACAAATGCTATACAAGTCAATGGTTACCGGATTTCAATATTCTTCAAAACAGCTACTTTTGTGATTAACAGAATAAACCTGTAACTATTGACTTCCATTGTAGGAAAAACAAAAATTATAAAAGTCAATGGTTACAGGTTTACAACCTTCTTTGAAATATCTTCTTTTGTGTTTAACAGAATAAACCTGTTACTATTGACTTCCATGGTAGAAAAATCAAGTACTGTAAAAGTCGGTGGTTACCGGATTTCAACATTCTTTAAAATGTCTTCTTTTGTGTTTAACAGAATAAACCTGTAACCATTGACTTCCATAGTAGAAAAAACAAATACTGTAAAAGTCGATGGTTACCGGATTTCAACATTCTTCTAAATATCTTCTTTTGTGTTAAACAGAATAAACCTGTAACTATTGACTTCCATAGTAGGAAAAACAAATGCTATACAAGTCAATGGTTACCGGATTTCAACAATCTTCAAAACATCTACTTTTGTGTTTAACAGAATAAACCTGTAACTATTGACTTCCATTGTAGGAAAAACAAAAACTTTACAAGTCAATGGTTACCGGTTTTCAACCTTCTTTGAAATATCTTCTTTTGTGTTTAACAGAATAAACCTGTTACTATTGACTTCCATGGTAGAAAAATCAAGTACTGTAAAAGTCGGTGGTTACCGGATTTCAACATTCTTTAAAATGTCTTCTTTTGTGTTTAACAGAATAAACCTGTAACCATTGACTTTCATAGTAGAAAAAATCAAATACTATAAAAGTCGATGATTACTGGTTTTTAGCATTCTTTAAAATATCTTTGATATTGACTTCCAAAGTATTTCTTTTTCCTACTATTAAAATCTATGGTTACAGGCTCTATCTGTTAAACACTAAAGAAGATATTTTGAAGAATGTTGAAAACAGTTAACCATTAACTTGCATAGTATTTGTTTTTGTACACAATTTTAGTTAATCATAATAACTACATTTTTTAAAGCTGCTGTTTAAAGTCTGTTTACTGTAATCTTTACTGTAACTCCATCCAAAATCCGCCTGATTTTTTGTGTGCTGGTATCTTTCTGCTGGTGTCAGACAAAAGAGAATCAACCCTGGAACATAGCTCAGATCTTCTGCTTTCACATCAAAAGACAAACCAATGTCACAAAGCCCAGTCTGGAGGATGTGGGAAAGAATGCCTCAACATTCAGTTAATAGTAATGAATGAGCTGTTTTTAATTAAGGAGCCAGTGGGAACAGCATTTATTGTACTTTATTTCGTATTTGGGAATTGTGTGATGTGGTAGAAACACTATTATTTGGGCTGAAGTGCATTAGGAAGCTTTTAAACACAATTATATTGCTTTCATCTTGAGTCGCTCTCTTTACAGTGTCTTGTTTTAATGAAATCACCTCACACTGGTTTAATGGAACAGTTATTAAAGGAATAGTTCACTCAAAAACTGAAAAATCCTCATCGTTCACTCACATTTCACTTGTCACCAATTGTTTTGAGTTTTCTTTATGCTGTTAAACACAAAAAGAAGATATTTTGAAGAATGTTAAAAACCAATAACCATTGTCTTCTGTTGTGTTTGTTTGTCCTACTATGAAAGTCAATGGTTGCAGGAGTATTCTGTCAAACAAAAAAGAAGATATTTTGTAGAATGTTGAAAACCGGTAACCATTGACTTCTGTAGTACTTGTTTTTCCTACTATGGAAGTCAATGGCCACAGGTTTTTTCTGTTAAACACCAAAAAATATATTTTGTAGAATGTTGAAAACCTGTAACCATTGACTTCTGTACTATTTGTTTGTCCTACTATGAAAGTCAATGGTTGCAAGTGTATTCAGTTAAACAAAAAAGATAATTTGAAAAAAGATAAAACCAATAACCATTGACTTTTATAGTATTTGTTTTTCCTACTATGGAAGTCAATGGTTACAGGTTTTTTCTGTTAAACACCAAAGAAGATATTTTAAAGAATGTTGAAAACCGGTAACCATTGACTTCTATACTATTTGTTTGTCCTACTATGAAAGTCAATGGTTGCAAGTGTATTCAGTTAAACAAAAAAGATCATTTGAAAAAAGTTAAAAATCAGTAACCATTGACTTTTATAGTATTTGTTTTTCCTACTATGGAAGTCAATGGTTACAGGTTTTTTCTGTTAAACACCAAAGAAGATATTTTAAAGAATGTTGAAAACCTGTAACCATTGACTTCTATAGTATTTGTTTTTTCCTACCACAAAAGACAATGGTTGCAGGTTTATTCTGTTAAACAAAAGAGAAGATATTTTGAAAAAGACTGAAAACCGGTAACCATTGACTTTTATGGTATTTTTTTTACTATAAAAGTCAATGGTTACATATTCAAATGTGTAACCATTGCCTTCCATAGTTTTTTATTTCCTACCATAAAGTCAATGGTTGCAGGTGTATTCTGTTAAACACAAAAGAAGCTATTTTGAAGAATGTTAAAAACCAGAAACCGTTGAAGTCCATAGTATGTTTTATTCCCCACTATAAGTTTTCTAACATTTTTCAAAATATCTTCTTTTGCGTTTAACTGAAAAAGCAAAGTCATAAAGGTTTTTTTTAGGTGTAATTTCCATCTAACCTGAAGAATGTAAGAAAGTGTCTCTTTTTTCCTCAATAATAGTTCATGTCTTTGTATTTTGTGTCTCTATTCAGTGTTGGATGTGTACGTGTTGAGCACCGACGGACAAATCCAGGACTTCAGGTTTCCACAAACCAGCAAAAGAGGAGCCACCATTCAGCTCTCTGCCAACATGGTCAAACTCAACAGCAAAAACGGTAAAAATAAACAAACACAAGCTCATGCTCATTTTAAATGCTTAGAGCTTCGGATGCTTAGTTAAAGGGGTAGTTCACCCAAAAAATAAAACTGCATCCTTGAGTAGTTTCAGACCCTTAGAAGTATTCGGTCACAGTTTATTTTAATGTACAACTCATGCTATTAACAAACCGTGAACTAAGAATTTTAGCTTAATAAACTACTAATTAGCTGGTTATTGATAGTTATCAAGGTAATAGTTGGCGTTAGGTATTGGGTAGGGTTAGGCATGCAGAATAGATCATACTTTACAAGTGCTCATTTTTTTTCTTCTGTTGAACACAATAGAAGATATTTTGAATAAAAATATTCAATTGATTCAACAACAACAAACGTATTCAGCAGGTTAATTTTTTTATTTTGTACATTGGAACATTCTTCAAAATATCTTATTTTATGTTTGGTAATTTTGTCGTTTAAACTTTTTGGAATTTAATCAGTTTGTTCAAATAAAACCCATATAACTACCTTGACATTTTCTAAACATGTGTACAATTTCAGGAATTTAAGCACTTGAAAGCACTTTTAGCTTAGCATAGATCATTGAATCAGATTAGACCATTAGCATCTCATTCAAAAATTTCTGAAATTGTGCTGCAGCAGAACCAATGAAAACACGTAGCTTTTGAAAATAGTTAACAGCACTGCGTATTATAATTGCTTCTGCTGCAGCCATTGTACCGCAGCAAAATTCCTTCATTACGCCGGAATGAGAGTATAAAATAGTTCCTATCCATATAGTTCCTATCCAGACTAAAAAATAGCAACTTTTCATTTTCTGTCGGTCATAGTACATTAAGAAACTACAGAAGGGTCAAGCTGTAAGTAGAAAGATTATCAAAACCCTTGTTTGTGCATGAGATGCTAACGGTCTAATTCGATTCAATGATCTATGCTAAGCTAAGCTAAAAGTGCTCCCACCAGACTTGGACGTAGTCTGAAAGGATTCAGAAATCTAAACTATTAAACTGTACAATTAATTGGATTTTTTCTTAAATGCCACGTGACCCAGATTGTTTGAGGTCGATAGGCTCCATTCATTTTTCCAGCCAAGTGTTAATGGTCTGTTGTCATGTGTTTGTTCTAGGTGTCGCCAAGCTGGTTTTCGTGCTTTATAAGCACTTGGGACATTTCCTGAGTACTGAAAACGCCACAGTGAGGCTGATGGGAGACGGAGGCCTCAGAAACCACACTCTCACCGTCAACTCACACATCCTGTCCGCATCCATCAACAAAGAGTCCAGCCGCGTGTTCGTGTCCGAGCCCGTCATATTCACTCTCGAGCATCTGGACGTAAGAAATCAATTTTTTGTTTGCTCATTTAAAGGATTAGCACAGTGTGCATTGATCATTTTTTTGTAGGTTAGATCAGTGTTTCCCAACCGTGTTCCTATTTTGGATGTCTCCCTTATCTGACCCATTAACTTCAGGTTGATTCAGGTGTGTTTGATTAGGGAGAGGTTGAAAATGTGTACTGTTGGTGTGCCTTCAGGAACAGGGTTGGGAAACACTGGCCTAGATTGTGTAATACATATGCATGCCTCGTTAAACTATACATACATTTGAAATGAAAATGATTAGCCTTTTTGTTAATATCTTTTTCAAACATTTAAAAAATGATGTTTAACAGATTTTGCACAGTATTTCCTATAATATTTTTTCTTCTGGAGAAAGTCTTATTTGTGTTATTTTGGATGGAATAAAAGCAGTTTTTATAAAATGTGTTAAGGTCAATATTATTAGCCCCCTTTAAACTATATTTGAGTTTCCTTATTCTGTTGAAGACAAAAAGAAGATATTTGGTAGAATATTGAAAACTGGTAACCATTGACTTCCAAAGAATTTATTTTTCCTACTATGGAAGTCAATGGTTACCAGTTTTCAACCTTTTTCAAAATATCTTCTTTTTAACAGAATAAACCTGTATCCATTGACTTTCATAGTGGGAAAAATAAATACGTTGGAAGTCAATGGTTACAGGTTTATTCTGTTAAACACAAAAGAAGATATGTTGAAGAATGTTAAAAACCGGTAACCATTTACTTCTATATTAGGAAAAAGAAATACTATGAAAGTCAATGGTTACCAGTTTTCAACATTCTTCAAAATATCTTCTTTCTAACAGAATAAACCTGTATCCATTGACTTTCATAGTGGAAAAAATAAATACGTTGGAAGTCAATAGTTACAGGTTTGTTCTGTTAAACACAAAAGAAGATATTAGAAACCAGTTGAATGTTGAAGAATGTTAAAAACCGGTCACCATTTACTTCTATATTAGGAAAAAGAAATACTATGAAAGTCAATGGTTACCAGTTTTCAACATTCTTCAAAATATCTTCTTTCTAACAGAATAAACCTGTATCCATTGACTTTCATAGTGGGAAAAATTAATACGTTGGAAGTCAATAGTTACAGGTTTATTCTGTTAAACACAAAAGAAGATATTAGAAACCGGTTGAATGTTGAAGAATGTTAAAAACCGGTCACCATTTACTTCTATATTAGGAAAAAGAAATACTACGAAAGTCAATGGTTACCAGTTTTCAACATCCTTCAAAATATCGACTTTCATGTTTAACAGAATAAACCTGTAACCATTGACTTCCATAGTATTTCTTCTTCCTACTATGAAAGCCAATGGATACAGGTTTATTCTGTTAAACACAAAAGAAGATATTTTGAAGAATGTTGAAAACCGGTAACCATTGACTTCCATAGTATTTCTTTTTCCTACTATGACATATTTGCAGTATTTCCCTTAATATCTTGTCTTTTAGGAAACGTTTTTTGTCTGCAGACTGTGTTTTTTATGCAGTGTGGTTATAAAAATAGATGATAAATGTTTACCATTACCATTTTTTATAAAAAATATTTTTGCATAATAGGTACTCTTTAAAGTGGACATATATTATAGACTGTTGATTAAGGAAAAGATTTGTTTGATTATGAAACTTTGTGCCAATATTATTAAGAAGTGTGAATCCCGAAGGCTTGCAGATAGCTTTGCAAAGGTTTTAATAACCCCACATTGTCTCTATTTGCCAGACGGAGAACTACTTTAACCCGAACTGCTCGTTTTGGAACTATTCAGAGAGGAGCATGTCCGGTTACTGGTCCACACAGGGCTGCAAACTCTTATCCACGAACAAAACACACACCACCTGTTCCTGCAGTCACCTGACCAACTTCGCAATCCTGATGGTGCATCGAGATTCACATGCGGTGAGTGTCAGATCAAGGCCGAGAAGTCAAAACAAGGCCACAAGCCGAGTGCCCTAGTCTCCCACCAGTGACTATATACAGCCATATCACACTGCTGCTCGCGTGATATTGTGTTTATACAACAGTTTGACGCCATAATTGTTTATATAAAAAAGTCTCAAAACCCTTTTGTATGAGGAACTACTTTCTTCCGCCGTTTATTCACATCTGCAGCTGACAAAAACCCTTGCTACTTCACCAACGTCATTTAGAGCTAGTATCTGAATGATTCTCTAGCGTAATGTCTAAAGTGATGACAAAACTGCTGATTTTGCTCACAATTTAAGATTATAAGACCGAACAGCATGAAATGCCATCAGTCTAGAGACGTTTCCCAGTATTCTCACCGTCGCCCTGAGGAGCATCTTGGTGCTATATTCCGGCACACTTAACCACTAGGCTATTGGTGCCGACATATGCATTTATTTTTACCTAATTATCCCAACAACTCCCATATGATTCATTTAGCGATTCACTGGTTCCCAAACCCCTCCTTAGTGCGAAGCTAATCTGTGCTGATTGGACGATTACCCAGTCTTTGATGATTGCTCAACTGCGCTCAGCAAGAGACAGAGAGAAACGCCCACCACGGCTATGAAGTAGCACAGAGTATGTGAGAGCTCAATGCAGGAGTGCAGTAAAGCAATGCAGTTTAACACTACTCTTCACACTAACCCCAGGTAATAACAATGACACGCATTCAGTATTAATCCACAGAGTGGCAGAAGTTGAACTATTTTGAAAATGCACTGTGAGGAACAGCTGATGGTGGCCATAGCAAACAGCAGAGGATCGCGAGTTCAGAAACGCATTAACATTGGTAAAGGAAGAACACGCGTCACGTTTTCAACGTGGTTTTGGAGGCGTTATGTGAACAGCCCCATACAGATACAACCTGAGAGATTCGGTACAAGCACTGATCTATGAAAGATTCGTGATTACAAGCAGCGCGAGGCAATCACAACACACAGTTAAACACATATTTTGCAAACTACACAAAACAAGGCAACCATTTTAATCACACTTACATGTTATGATTTGGAGGAAGAAGCAACTGGTCCATATGAACTGTAACAGTTAGTGACTCAATGTCTGACAAAGTCCCATACTTAATAGTCTCTGCTGCTCCTTCCTGTAATAACAAACGGCCGACGAATCCCGCGCAGTATAGGTTATTGTATCAAACAATCAGAAAATGACAGGAGCAAACACTAGGTTGTTTATACTGTTGTATTGTTGTGATGAACTGAGAGCTAGATTAGCTAACCCAGGTGTGTCGGATTGGGGTTGAAACTAAACTTTGCAGGACACTGGCCCTCCAGGACCGAGTTTGGGCACCAAACCCTTTATTCCCCTCAGCCAAATCTCCATTTGTCAGTGATCGTCATCTTTGCGTCATGATCAGTCCCGTGATCCCCTGCGATACGCTAGTGTCTGAAGGGAAGGCATGTTCACATTTTACCGGATCCGGCACTTCATATTTGGGGATGTACCGTATCGACATCAGTGCGTTCAAGCAAACAATTCAAACCCAACTCGATTCATTCATTCAACTCTGAGTCGACTATTTGGTTACGTTTTAAACATTGTGCACTTTCAGATTTAAACCTTAGCTGATGTTTTCAGAGCTGTGTTACACACCTGATAGAAGGTCATTTTCAAAAACCCGTAATAGAAGCATATTCTAGACCAGGGGTGCCCAAACTCGGTTCTGGAGGGCCGGTGTCCTGCAAAGTTTAGTTCCAACCCCAATCAGACACACCTGGGCTAGCTAATCAAGCTCTTACTAGGCTTTCTAGAAACATCCCCGCTGGTGTGTTGAGGCAAGTTGGATCTAAAATCTGCAGGACACCAGCCCTCCTGGACTGAGTTTGGCCACCCTTGTTCTAGACAATCAAAACATTTAGTCTTGTTTTAATAAATAATGTGCTAAAATTGAGTGAGTTTTTCCTTAAAACAAGCACAAAAAACGGGGTAAACAAGATTATCTTGATTTTTACTTTTGCTGACCCCATTGGCAGATTATTTAGCTTGTTTTAAGTTAAAACTTACTTTATTTTGACATATTGTTTCTTAAAACTAGACGATATGTATTTGGACTAGAAACAAGACGTAAAATCTAAGAAAGAAAGGCATTTTTTGCTGTGCCAAGTAAAAGCCTGGATGCTGGTTGGATGTGAACTTAAACAACACATAAGTGCAACAGATAAGAACGGATATTGTGTCTGACCTCAGCATCAACAGTACTTGCCTCTCAGGAAAGACAGGGCACCGGCCCAAATTGGAGGCACCAAAGTTTGAGCTGCCCTGTCTTTCTGGCCAATTACTTTGTGCAAAGTCACCCTTAGACGGGTCAGCGAGCTGGAGTGATTGATTAGCTCACACATGAGGAATTGGCTCGGCTTACCCAGATGTCTCAGCAGGATAGGACTATATGGAAACAGGGCCCTTTCACAACCAATTACTGGACTTATGGAGGAATACAGCGTGAAAGCATTGGGCTGACATGATATCTATGTGACCGAGATCCCAAGATAGCATTGAGACTGAGCACATTACAAGACTAACAGCACAATCCAGCATTGAAAGTCAACCCTTTCATTCTAAGATATAGGCAAGGTACAACACTGGAAGAAGTAGTTCTGGGTTACAAACAAAATGCATTACTAGGTATTGAGGAGTTGGTGCACCTAGAAAGTGTCTACATGGGACAAGATGAGAATTATGATTGTCCACAGTTGATGATCCAGGATGCAAGGTCAACTCTTTCGTTCAGGGATATCGTGGGCAAGGTACAACACTGGAAGAAAGAGATTTGTTCAAGACACAAACGGCATGCCTTGCAAAGAAGCGTCTACAACCATTAAGTCCATATCTCAAGTCAAGCAAGACTGCTGGATGGCATGGGAGGAAATTGAGAAGATGACAAATATGGACCACAATTGATGGTCCAGGATGCAAAGTCAAGCCTTTTAGTCTGGGATATCGTAGGCAAGGTTCAACACTGGAAAAAAAGAGATTTTCAGCAAAAAAATAAATGTGTAACTTGCAATGTTGATGAGTTGGTGCACTTATTAGAATGATATATGATCCTTGAATCTGTATCTCAAGTCAAGATTTGGTCAAGAAAGAAAAGGCATAACTTGCAATGTTGGTACGTCTAAAATAATTATTCACATTCATTAAATCCATGTCTCAAGTCAAGCAAGACTTCTGGATGACATAGGAGGACATTAAGAAGATGAGAATTATGTTGGTCCACAACTGGCGGTCCAAGATGCAAAGTCAAGCCTTTCATTCTGGATATCTTAGGCAAGGTACAAAACTGGAAGAAAGAGATTTGGTCAAGAAACAAAAGGCATAGCTAGCAATGGTGGTACTGGTGCACCTGGAAGAAGCGTCTAAAACCCATAAATCCAAATCTCAAGTCAAGCAAGACTTGGAAAGGCATTGAGAAGATGATAATTATGATGGTCCAAAATTGATGATCCATAATGCAAAGTCAAGCCTTTCATTCTGGAATATCTTAGGCATGCTACAACACTGGAAAAAAGAGATTTGTGTTACAAACAAAATGCAAAACTAGCAATGGTGGAGTTGGTGCACCTGAAAGAAGCATCTGCAATGATTAAATCCATATCTCAAGTCCAGCAAGACTGCTGGATGGCATGGGAGGACATTGAGAAGATGACAAATATGGTCCACAATTGATGGTCCAGGATGCAAAGTCAAGCCTTTCAGTCTGGGATATCGTAGGCAAGGTTCAACACTGGAAAAAAGAGATTTTCAGCAAAAAAATAAATGTGTAACTTGCAATGTTGATGAGTTGGTGCACTTATTAGAATGATATATGATCATTGAATCCATATCTCAAGTCAAGATTTGGTCAAGAAAGAAAAGGCATAACTTGCAATGTTGGTGCGTCTAGAAGAATTATTCACATTCATTAAATCCATGTCTCAAGTCAAGCAAGACTTCTGGATGGCATGGGAGGACATTGAAAAGATGAAAAATATGGTCCACAATTGATGATCCAGGATGCAAAGTCAAGCCTTTCAGTCTGGGATATCGTAGGCAAGGTACAACACTGGAAGAAAGAGATTTGGTCATGAAACAAAAGGCATAGCTAGCAATGGTGGTACTGGTGCACCTGGAAGAAGCGTCTACAACCATTAAATCCAAATCTCAAGTCAAGCAAGACCTGGATGACATGGGAAGGCATTGAGAAGATGATAATTATGATGGTCCAAAACTGATGGTCCAGGATGCAAAGTCAATCCTTTCATTCTTTGATATCGTAGGCAAGGTACAACACTGGAAGAAAGAGATTTGGGCAAAAACATCTAAACGTACAACTTGCAATGGCGATAGAGTTAATGCACTTATAAGAATTATATATGATGATTGAATCCATATCTCAATTCAGTTGAGACATGGATGGCTTGGGACAGGATAGGAATTATGATGGTCCTCAATTGATGATCCAGAATGCAAGGTCAACTCTTTCATTCAGGGGTATCGTGGGCAAGGTACAACACTGGAACAAAGAGATTTGTTCAAGACACAAAAGGCATGCCTTGCAATGGTGGAATTGGTGCACCTAGAAGAAGCGACTACAACCATTAAATCCATATCTCAATTCAAGCAAGACAGCTGGATGACAGTAAGATTTACTTGGAAAGACCTGTGGACCACAGTGGGAAATATAATGAGTTGTCTCATCTGCGCAAAATATGAAATTCTGGATGTTATGTCTTATAATGACCAATCAGTCCTCAGATTTGGAAAATGACTAGCCTTATAGAGGATTACAGTTTGCAAATTTGGGCTGACATGATATCTCTGTGACCGAGATCCCAAGATAGCATTGAAGCAGCTTATGAAGATCGCAATGCTGTGTCTCATAATATCCAATCAGCCCTCCAATTTCTAAAATGACTACTATATAGAAGTTCCTCTCACAACCAATCATCCTTATGGAGGAATACACTGTGAAAACGTTGGACTGACATGATATCTGTGTGACCGAGATCACTAGATAGCATTGAGACGGAGTACATTACATAGAGCAGCTTTAATTGGGGAATCACTGCCCAAGAGACATTATGTGATCCCATCTAGTCTGTTCAGTCTGTTTTGTACAGCATCACATTTATAGGCGTAAAACATGGCTAGTCGATGGCATGCAATCAATGAAAAAATTCAGTCAGATTTTGCGACAAACTTTACATAACAGCCAATCATTTTGCAGTAGAGGAAAAACAAGCCACACCCTCTGTTTCTTATTTAATATCCGGTTTCTCTACATCACAATGTGAAACAAATAACCCGGTGCATGCGGACTTGTGAATGTGACGCGCATATCACGTAGGATGAGACGGTGCCTGAGAATCCCAAACTTTTTGTATTTTGTGTGCATTTTGTATACATCACACGTTCAGCCAGTGATCTGCGACACCTGAGGCTTACATTAAGTGTGTGTTAAAAAGTAAGCTCAGCGAGGTGTTAATCTTTGTGACATGGCAGTCGTGCTCTCAGAGAAACAACTAAACAACTAAACAGAGGCCAGTCAAGGGACCCCGCCACAGAAGAGGGTATATTGTTATTAAATGGTTGAACCCCCCGAAGGACTCAGAGGTGCACAACTGAAGATGAGTCTCAATAAAATCCTTGAATTTTTCTTGAACTTTCTAAACAAGTTCAATCGAATGCGGATCCACAGGGATTGTCGAATCAAGTTTCACCAACTACAGTTTGTGCCAACTGAACACAGACATTAATAATCTTTATTGTGTGTTTTTTTTCTACTTAAATACTGTTGTCTTGATTTGAATAGTCAAATTATTGCAGAAGCATTAAAGATGAAAGCTGATTGTTTAATATTCGTTATATGGCATTATTGGTGCTTTCATGCATACAACCTTTTTGTTTGTTTGTTGGACATGACAACTTTTTAAGATCATTTGAGCACCAGGGGGCGTATTGCGCAAAGTTTCTCAGCTTAGGTCTTAACTTAAAATGCGACTCGTTAAATTGTAATTTTTTTGTTACTTTCCTAGATTTTACATTTAGTTGCATTACGTTAAGTTGCTTTACGTTAAATTGCAATACGTTATGTTAAATTAAGTTACGCAACAAGATGTTACGTTACATTAAGTTAAGTTTACTTTGTGACAAAGCATTACGTTAAGATATTGTAAGTTGTTACGTTATGTAAAGTTATTCAAAACTTACTCATTAAATTAGAATTTTTAAGTTACTTTATGTTACGAGATGTTATGTCACAAGATGTAACGTTAAGTTAGGTTACATTAAGTTAAGTTACGTTAGGTTATGTTATTTGTGAGTTACTCATTAAATTAGAATTTTTAGTTAAGTTACGTTAAATTACGTTATTTTAAATTAGATTACAAGACGTTATGTTACAAGATGTTACGTTAATT
This sequence comes from Danio rerio, assembly GCF_052040795.2. Taxonomy (NCBI): domain Eukaryota; kingdom Metazoa; phylum Chordata; class Actinopteri; order Cypriniformes; family Danionidae; genus Danio; species Danio rerio. The sequence goes on from NC_141022.1 coordinate 2,428,000, forward strand.
ACATTGCGTTAAGTTAAATTAATTTACAAATCTTTACGTTACAAGGCGTTACGTTAAGTTACATTACATTAAGTTAAATCCAGTTACAAGGCGTTACGCTAAAAGACATTGTTACATTACAAGACATTAGGTTTAGTTACATTACATTAAGTTAAATAACGTTACAAGACGTTATGTTACAAGATGTTGTCACATTACAAGACGTTTGGTTAAGTTACAATACCTCAAGTTAAATTAAGTTACAATGCATTACAAGACGTTTGGTTAAGTTACATTAAGTTAAATCAAGTTACAAAACGTTACGTTACTAGACGTTAAGTTACATTATGTTAAGTTAAATCAAGTTACAAGACATTACGTTAAGTTACATTACGTTAAGTTAAATTACGTTACAAGATGTTATGTTACAAGACATTGTCACATTACATGACGTTTCGTTAAGTTACATTACCTCAACTTAAATTAGGTTACAATACATCACAAGACGTGAGGTTAAGTTACATTACATTAAGTTTAATCAAGTTACAAAACTTAAGTCACAAGAAGTTGTTACATTTCAAGACATTAAATTAAGTTTAATTAAGTCACAAGACATTACAAGACATCAAGTTGTTACATTACAAGATGTTACGTTAAGTTTACTTTACGTTATATTATATTACACAAGTTTACTTTAGTTTAGTTAAGTTTATATTCTTTATTATCCTCTTATTATTAAGTGTAACACATTTCGAAGTTCTCTAGAAAGGTAGCAGATTTCCACATTTGTCAAGTGAGGTTTTTTGCGATACACATACAAAATAGACTTCCTTGTGTATGATTTCTACTGCAAGAACTGTCCTCTGCTCCTAAAAGTCCAATAAAAGTTCCATCAAACACACTTCAGAAAGAATAGCAAATACATTTTCCCCAAATGGTTGAATTTGACTGCATATATGCTGCATTTACGCATTGCTGACATGGCTTTTAATGCTGCTGTTTGTTTTTCAAGGGTGAGGGAAGCGTTCACGAGCTCCTGCTGACGGTCATCACTCGACTGGGCATCGCCGTTTCTCTTGTCTGCCTAGCCATTAGCATCTTCACCTTCTGCTTCTTCCGTGGCCTTCAGAGTGACCGCAATACAATCCACAAAAACCTCTGCATCAACCTCTTCATAGCAGAGCTGCTCTTTCTGGTGGGCATCAACATGACCGAGCCTCCGGTGGGTACTCTTTTATTTTAATTATATTTAGTTATTAATTTTTTGGATCAATGAAGTTCTTCTAAAGAAAATCTGCACTTGTTTGGAAGGCTGAACTCCTCCGGTTTCTTTTGCGTTCAGATTGTGTGCTCGGTGATTGCTGGAGTCCTGCATTTCTTCTTCCTCGCCGCATTTTCCTGGATGTGTTTGGAGGGCGTTCAGCTGTTCCTCATGCTCGTGGAGGTCTTTGAGAGCGAATTCTCCAGACGCAAATACTATTACGCATCAGGCTACCTGTTCCCCTGTGTGGTGGTGGGCATTTCAGCTGCCATCGACTACAAGAGCTACGGGACCAAAAAAGCGTGAGTAATGTTTGTGTTCCCATCAACATATTGAGCTGCGGTTTAATATCTTGCACGGGTAGTTCATCCAAAAATGAAGTACACTCTCCATCGTGTGGATTATGAATTGAATTTCTTTCCTCTGTCCAGATGGTTAGGACACAAACATTCCTTTTAACATGGAAAAGATGGACATGGTGTTACTTTGTATGTTGAAAAAGAAATTGTATTCATTTTTGGAAATCCTTAGGGGGTAGTTCACCCAAAAGTGACTATTTACTCACGCTCAAGTGGTTCCGATTCGTTTAGAAGTTTCTTTTTTCTGTTGAATACAAAAGAAGATATTTTGAAGAATGTTGGAGACCTATAACCATTGACTCCTTTAGTGGAAAAAACTAATGCTATGGAAGTCAGGGGTTTTCGGCTAAACAGGAACTGTAATAAGTAATCAAAACAATAAGTTTAAGGAACAGTAAGTGCAAGATGACAGATTTTTTAATTTTGGGGGGGTTTATCGCATGTTAGGACACTGTGTTACATTTTATATTGTCACCACAAAACCAATCATTAGTAGCCATTTTTAGAAATTTAATTTTATGCATTATCTTAAAGGGATAGTTTGCCCAAAAATGACAATTTTCTCACTACTTACTCACCTTCAAGTACTTCTAATTAATTTTTTTCTGTTAAACAAAAAAGAAGATATTTTGAAGAATGTTGGAAACCTGTAACCATTGACTTCTTTAGTAGGAAATCAAATACTATTGAAGTCAATGGTTTTCAACATTCTTCAAAATATCTTCTTTAGTGTTCCACAGAAGAAAGAAGCTTGGTTTGGAACAAGTGAATGGAGAGTAAACGATGACAGATTTTCCATTTTTTAAATGAACTATCCCTTTAAATAGTAATGTTTTGTCTGTTATGAATAGATTTTCTTTCATCTGTCCAGGTGGTTTGGACAAAAACACTCCTTTTAACATGTTTGAACGCGTATTTTGTATATTGAAAAACAAAATTAGTAGCCAATTCATTTTTGTAAATTGAAATCTCTGCATTATATTAAAGGGGTAGTTCACCCAAAAATGACAATTTACTCACTATTTACTCACCCTCAAGTGTTTCCGATTCATTTAGAAGTTTATTTCTTCTGTTGAACACAAAAAAAGATATTTTGAAGAATGTTGGAAACCTGTAACCATTGACTTCTTTAGTGTAAAAAACATGCTATGGAAGTCAGTGGTTTTCTGCTAAACGATAACAGTATTAAGTAAACAAAAACATTTTTCATGAGTTTAAGATGACAGATTTTCCATTTTTTGGGGTTTATCACATGTTAGGACACCATTACGTTGTATACTGTCAACACAAAACCAATCATTAGCATTCATTTTTGGAAATTTAGGGGGAAAATTTGTATTATTAGAGGGATAGTTCATCCAAAAATGACAATTTACTCACCCTCATGTGGTTCCGATTCATTTAGAAGTTTCTTCTGTTGAACACAAAAGAAGATATTTTGAAGAATGTTGAAAACCCGTAACCATTGACTTCATTAGTTGGAAAAACAAACACTGTAGAAGTCAATGGTTTTCAGCATTCTTCAAAATATCTTCTTTAGTGTGTAACATTTCACCCAAAAAAGAAAATTTACTCACTATTTACTTTTTTTCTGCAATCGTATTCTGCCTCATTCTCCAACTTTTCCACACCTGTTTTAAGTCGTCAGCTTGTTAGTAGAGACAGTAGATGGGTTAGACCAGAGTTGCTCGATCCTGTTCCTGGAGATCTACCTTCCTGCAGATTTCAGTTGCTACCCATATCAAACACACCTGAACCAATTAATTAGGACCTGAACACCACTTGATAATTAAAGGCAGGTGTGTTTGATATGGGTAGCAACTGAAATCTGCAGGAAGGTAGATCTCCAGGAACAGGGTTGAGCACCCCTGGGTTAGACAATGGAGAAATCCTAAAATGTGTACTATTGGTGTGCCTCAAGGAACAGTGTTGGGAACCGTTCATTTAGTAGCAATTCATTCTTTCCAGTGAGGAAGGTTGTCACTCTTCAAACTTTGAAGTGTGTGTAATGTGTGATGTTTCTCTGCTTTTCTCCTTATTTCCAGCTGTTGGTTGAGGGTCGACAATCACTTCATTTGGAGTTTCATCGGCCCTGTTACCTTCATCATTTTGGTAAGTTTTGTACTCGATTAAATCAAATTACTCACATTGTTTTAATGAGAGATACAATTGAAGTCAGAATTATTTATATTTTTCCCCAATTTCTAATCATAGTAGTTTTAATAACTCATTTCTAATAGCTGTTTTCTTTTCTCTTTGCCATGATGACAGCACATAATATTAGACTAGATATTCTTCAAGACACTAGTGTTCAGCCTAAAGTGTCATTTAAAGGCATAACTAGGTTAATTAGGGTAAAGTTAGGGTAATTAGGCAAGGAAACCCACACCAACATGGGGAGAACATGCAAACTTAACAGAAATGCCAACAACCAGGGCTCGAACCAGCGACCTTCTTGCTCTGAGACCACAGTGCTAACCACTGAGCCACCATGCCACCCCCTTATTTTAATTTGATTTTATTTAGTCAATGTTTTCTTTTTTTGTTTGTTTTATTATTATTTATTATTATTATTATTATTTTTTTTTTATATTTTGTTTTGTTTTATTTTTACATTTTTGTTTTTATTTTATCTTGTTTTGTTTCATTTTTATTTTGTTATTTATTTTTTATATTTTTATTTTATATTTTGTTTTGTTTTATTTTATGTTTATATTTTATTTTATTTATATTATTTTATTTAAATATAGTTTATTTATTTTTATTTATTTAATTTTTTATTTAATTTTATATTATTTTGTTTAATTATATTTTATTTTATTTTATATTATATTTTATTTATTTTGTTTTATTTATTTTTTGTTTTGTTATTTTATTTTGTTTTATTTTATGTTTATATTTTATCTTTTTTCATCTTGTGATTTGTTTTTATTTTATTTACTTTATTTTTATTTTGTTTTGTTTTTATATTTGTTGTTTTATTTTATTTTATTTTATTTTATTTTATTTTATTTTATTTTATTTTATTTTATTTTATTTTATTTTATTTTATTTTATTTTATTTTATTTTATTTTATTTTATTCATCTGTCCAGTCTGCCGTTGTTCCCAGCTCAGTGTAGTTTCTGCCTCTCCCAAGCATCTGCTCAGCTCTTTTATTTTATCGTGCTCTTTTTCTCCCCCAGTTGCTCAGTATTTCTAGGCGGACAGCAACACAAAGACTGATGTTCACTTCAAACATCTCTCATTGAAGAATTACGGAGGCCACTGTGTTCTTCTGTTCGCTGTGGAAACTTGCAGCAGATGTTTTGTTTTTATATATAATTTCTCCACGACTTTGCCTCACCCTTAAAAGATCCACATTTGACCTCATTGCTTCTCTCTCTCTTTCTTTCCCTTAAATGTGGAGAGAGTTTTAGTCAGTGTAAGGTATTTCTTTTCCTCTCTGATGACATCATACAAAGGGAGAATGTCAATCAAAGTGTTTCTGCCGTCTGTTTTCATCATGTCTGATTATAAACAATACAATTAATACATGTAGAGGCTGGAGATGTTCACACACAGCTGTGTTTAAACCCCTTATAAATGTGATTCCTGCTTAATATGTGCCCTGATCTACAGTATAACCACCCACTTTGTTAGTTTGAAGTATTTATTTACTATAAGTTTATTAAAAGCCTCACTAACATCGCAGTCTTTTTAAAGTTGCAGCCATGCTAAATGGTTGAAATCTGGCATCCCTACGAGGGTAATTGTACTTGATGAGAATGTCGTTTTCACTCCAGAAGTATGGCACAAGCAATGAAAAATGAAATCCAGGCATTCCTCCAAAAATAGATTGCCTTGAGATGCTGTGATAGCGAAGTGTGCAGACGGGGCTGTTTAGTTTATACATGCGCATACTTACAAGCACAAGAAACGGTCACAGCTCACACACACACACATTTACCTTCCGTGTCGGAGAGATCACGCTCCGCATCGCATATCTAGGTCATGCTGTAGTCTATAACCGAAAGTCTGGTTGGATCATTTAACTTCACGTTTGTTCACCGTGACCTTATATTCTCCAAAGATTCTCATTAGCATAATATTTGTCTTTTATTTAGTCTGCATGTTATTTTCAGTGCCGATTCTCCGATCATGTCGACAGAGAGGGAGGTTTTGTCATCCATTTACAGCATTTTACATGATGACGATGCTAATTATGTTCAGTGAATTAGTGAAAATTAGGGATTCTCAATCGTTTTATTTAGTTTAATTTAATATTATTTTAATTCATTTATTAGTTTTCCTTCAGCTTACTCCCTCTATTAATCAGGGGTCGCCACAGCGGAATGAACCGTCAACTATTCCAGCATATGTTTTACACAGCTGATACCCTTCCAGCTGCAACCCATAGACTCTCACATTCACACACACACACACACACACACTAATACACTACGGCCAGTGTAGTTCATCAATTCCCCTATAGCGCATGTGGGGTAAGCCGGAGCACCCAGAGAAAACTCACGCCAACACGGGTAGAACATGCAAACTCCACAGAGAAACGCCAACTGACCCAGCCAGGACTTGAACCAGCAACCTTCTTTCTGTGAGGCTACAGTGTTAACCACTGAGCTACCATGCCACCCCCATTTTTAAGGAGTTTTGTTTTCTTTTTGTTTTATTATTATTTATTATTTTCCAATTCTTTATATAGTTTTATTTTTATTTTATTATATTTTATCTTGTTTTGTTTTATTTTTGTTCATATTTTATTTTATTTATTTTGTTTTGTTTAATACAATTTTATTTATTTATTTTTATAAGTAATATTTATTTATTTATTTATTTATTTATTTATTTATTTATGTGTATCTTTTATTTTGACCTGATATTCTCTAAAGATTCTCATTAGCATAATATTTGGCTTTTATTTAGTCAGTTTGTTGTCTTTAATGCTGATTCTCAGATTTTGTCAACAGAGAAAATAACAAAATAACAGTTTTATTAACCATTTACAGCATTTTACATGATGACGATACTAATTATGCTCAGTGAATGAGTGAAAATTAGGGATTCTCATTTGTTTTATTTAGTTTAATTTAATATAATTTTAATTCATTCATTAGTTTTCCTTCAGCATAGTCCCTCTATTCATTAGGGGTCGCCACAGCGGAATGAACTGTCAACTATTTTTACACAGCTGATACCCTTGCAGCTGCAACCCACAACTGGGGAACACCCATACACTCTCACATTCACACACACACACACACACTAATACACTACGGCCAGTGTAGTTCATCAATTCCCCTATAGCGCATGTGGGGTAAGCCGGAGCACCCAGAGAAAACTCACGCCAACACAGGGAGAACGTGCAAACTCCACACAGAAACGCCAACTGACCCAGCCAGGACTCGAACCAGCGTCCTTCTTTCTGTGAGGCTACAGTGTTAACCACTGAGCTACCATGCCACCCCCATTTTTAAGGAGTTTCGTTTTCTTTTTGTTTTCTTTTTTGTTTTATTATTATTTATTATTTTACAATTCTTTATATAGTTTTATTTTTATTTTATTATATTTTATCCTGTTTTGTTTTATTTTTGTTCATATTTTATTTTATTTATTTTGTTTTGTTTAATACAATTTTATTTATTTATTTTTATAAGTAATATTTTAATATTTATTTATTTATTTATGTGTATCTTTTATTTTGACTTTATATTCTCCAAAGATTCTCATTAGCATAATATTTGGCTTTTATTTAGTCAGTTTGTTGTCTTTAATGTTGACCCTCAGTTCTTGTCAACAGAGAAAATAACACAATAACAGTTTTATTAACCATTTATAGCATTTTACATGATGACGATACTAATTATGTTCAGTGAATTAGTGAAAATTAGGGATTCTCATTTGTTTTATTTAGTTTAATTTAATATAATTTCATTCATTAGTTTTCCTTCAGCATAGTCCCTCTATTCATTAGGGGTCGCCACAGCGGAATGAACTGTCAACTATTTTTACACAGCTGATACCCTTGCAGCTGCAACCCACAACTGGGGAACACCCATACACTCTCACATTCACACACACACACACTTATACACTACGGCCAGTGTAGTTCATCAATTCCCCTATAGCGCATGTGGGGTAAGCCGGAGCACCCAGAGAAAACTCGGTGTTTGAGTAGAGTTGGAGCTAAACTGTGCAGGCCACCGGCCCGACAGGACCGAGTTTCCCCACCCCTGCTCTAGGGACATCAGAGACTTATTTTACATCTTGTTAAAAAAAAGTGACATAATCTGCCCCCCTTTATAAAATAAATCTATTCAGTGACATTTTCACAACAATTCTGAATTCGAATCTCTCCTGAACCTTTACATCCTAAAATATACAGACGCTCTCTCATATTAATATATGCAGATGAAAGCCAATGAATAGGCTCAGTCAAGCAGCACGCCCCGCTCTGAACACAAGCTGGTTTATATTAGACTGCTGCCGGTGGCTCTATTTTTGGGGATTGGAGGAGGACGGAGAGCCGAGGTGCTTCTTTTCTGTTTCGTCACATCTGTGTCATCGCTCCAGCTGTGTTCAATGCAAACCAAAACCTCTGTGTGCTCACAAACGGAGACAAGCGACTCCTGGTGGCGCAACAGAAAGTACACATGAAATCAGAACAAACCATATTTCTTTTGTCAGCTCTATCCCTCTATCCCTCTATCCATCTATCCTTCCATCCAACCATCTATCCCTCCATCTATCCCTCCATCCATCCGTCCATCTATCCATCCATCTATCCATCTATCTATCCCTCCCTCCATCCATCCGTCCATCCATCCATCCATCCATCCATCCATCCATCCATCTTTCCATCTATCCATCCAACCAACCATCCATTCATCCATCCATCCATCCATCTTTCCATCCATCTATCCCTCTATCCATCTATCCTTCCATCCAACCATCTATCCCTCCATCTATCCCTCCATCCATCCGTCCATCTATCCATCCATCCATCCATCCGTCCATCTATCCATCCATCCATCCCTCCCTCCCTTCTTCCCTCCCTCCCTCCCTCCCTCCCTCCCTCCATCCATCCATCCATCCGTCCATCCATCCATCCATCCATCCATCTTTCCATCTATCTATCCCTCTATCCATCTATCCTTTCATCCAACCATTTATCCCTCCATCTATCCATCCATCCATCCATCCGTCCATCTATCCATCCATCCATCCCTCCCTCCCTTCTTCCCTCCCTCCCTCCCTCCCTCCCTCCATCCATCCATCCATCCGTCCATCCATCCATCCATCCATCCATCTTTCCATCTATCTATCCCTCTATCCATCTATCCTTTCATCCAACCATTTATCCCTCCATCTATCCCTCCATCCATCCGTCCATCTATCCATCCATCCATCTATCCCTCCCTCCCTTCTTCCCTCCCTCCGTCCCTCCCTCCCTCCCTCCCTCCATCCATCTGTCCATCCATCCATCCATCTTTCCATCTATCTATCCATCCATCCAACCAACCAACCATCCATCCATCCATCCATCTTTCCATTTATCTATCCATCCAACCATCCATCCATCCATCTATCCCTCCCTCCTTCGCTCCCTCCCTCCTTCTCTCTATCTATCTATCTATCTATCTATCTATCTATCTATCTATCTATCTATCTATCTATCTATCTATCTATCTATCTATCTATCTATCTATCTATCTATCTATCTATCTATCTATCTATCTATCCAACCAACCATCCATCCATCCTTCCATCCATAAATACATTCATCTTTCCATCCAACCATCCATCCACCTACCCACCTATCCATCCATCCATCCATCCATCCATCCATCCATCCATCCATCCAACCATCCATCCAACTCCCCACCTGTCCATCCATCCATCCAAC